>NW_017536852.1:1004150-1006397 GCF_001853355.1 Bactrocera latifrons | reverse complement strand
ATGTATGTACTCATATAGATAATTACAAATACAAGGCGTAGCCTCCCTCCTATGATTGCGCGATAAATGTTAAATATTCTTACTCGTTTTTCCTTCAAACATTTTCTTTGCTCGTATAAAATATATTATGATATATTTACGTACAGACATTTCACTGATTTATTTGAGTGACTAAGATCAAATAACACTTCCAGTTGGCTCACGACAAAGCTGCAATTCGCAAGCACTTACATACATATATATGTACATATGTACGTTGGTATTTTTTGGGTTTGGTTCAACTGCAACCGGTAGACTATCGGCTGTATTCAATTAAAATATTTACATATTTAATTGCTCTGCCATTTACTTTACTTATTTTTATAGTTTATTAAAATATATTTCTTCGGTTTGTCGTGACGAATTCATTGTTAAAGGTTTAAACGCTTAACATTTGGTCGTTGTTGCAATAAATCCTTAATAAATTGATTACATTAGTGCAAAACTGTATCGGTGTGTCTGTATATAGCGGTGTGCTGCAGTTTGCGGACATGACATGATATAATTCACGTTTTCCGACAAGCACAACAAATTATTTATATTTTTTTTTGAACCCCGCGTATATTTGATTTGATTTTCTTAAAAATCATGATTGTCTCAATGTCGTTAATGTTCTATGGAAAAGCGGTTGCTACCGAACTGTCAGCACTAACAGTGAATAGACAGCTGGAGCTAAGAGTTTTGACTTTCTTAGAAGTTGCTAGAATATTCCTTAAGCACGAGTCTTTCAAATTAAAAAAAATCATATGTACGCGATTATTTGCATAATTTAAGTAGTTTAGGGTGGTTATGAAATGCACCTTTACACTTGGGTGAGAAAAAATTAAGTCACTGTATGCGTTTCCTAATAATATTGGGTAGTCGAAACCTTCTCTAGCGGAAAATTTTCGTATCTTGTCATTAGATGTCGTTGCAGTCACATATGTCCAGTGCTTCGCTCGCTTGCGTTCTGGAAATTTCGATGTGAAAGATGCACCTTGCTTTGGTCGACCTCTCGTTGAAAAAGTGGATGAAATTATGGAAAAAATTGACCAGGACCGTCACATAAGCAGCCATGACATCGCTAAGGAACTTAAAATTCATCATCAAACTATTTTGAACCAGTTGAAAGAAGCTCGATTTTTGGGTACCACATGAATTGTCTGTGAAAAATTTAATCTGTGATTCTTTGCTATAACGAAATGAAATCGAACCATTTCTGAAGCGAATGGTAACAGGAAACCAAAATCAAATACGTTAGTAATGTGCGAAAAAGTTCATTGTTAAAGCGTCGAAAGTTTATGCTGAGTGTTTGCTGGGATTGGAAAGAAATCATCCATTATGAGCTACTCCAACCTGGTCGAACGACTGATTCTACATTTTACTGTCAACCACTAATAAGATTGAAACAAGCAATCGAAAAAAAACGGGCAGAACTAATGAACGGATAGGGCTTCTCCTTTCATCGGGTCAACGCTAGTCCACACATATCTTTGATGACTCTGTAAAAACTGGGAGAGCTTGGCTGGGAAGTTTTGATGCATCCACCATATAGCCTTGACCTTGCACCATCGGACTACCATTTGTTTCGATGAATGCAGAACTCCCTTAATGGAGTAAAGTTGGCTTCAAGAGAAGCCTGTTCAAATTACTTGTCGCTGTTTTTCGCCGAGAAACCTGGAATAATGTCTCTAGCAGAAAAATGGAAAAAAGTGGTTGACCAAAATGGTACATATTTGGTTCATTAAAGTTCATTATAAATATAAAAAAATAAGTTGAAGTTTGAATAGAAAGACTTTTTCGACTATCCCATATATGGACAGTTTGCAATAGAAAATATTATATAAATAAATGAATATCTGAACTCCTTAAACTCCCCAATTAGTTCAATAAACTCAAAACTTTAAATTTTAATTTGCCATTCAATATGATGATAAAACTTTTTAACTCATTTATAGCGTATCTAGCCACCCTAATGCGCTTAAGTTTTAATTTTTTTTAATTAAGGGATTGTTAACAGTTGAAGTGACATAAGTTAATAGCCAGCAACTATGTAAATAATTGCTATGAGATAATACATATGGACATTTAAGTGAACAGGTGTTTATTTTCCGCTTTAAAAGAAATACTTTTGCCTAAGAAAATATCAATTAGTATTATAACTGAAACAAATTCAAGCCCGGAATAGGTGTGACACCTGTTAATTTTATGCACATCATTTATATATTT
>NW_017536852.1:1002447-1003845 GCF_001853355.1 Bactrocera latifrons | reverse complement strand
ATATTAATTTGCAAAGACATTTTAAAACTGAAAGCGCTTAGAGCTATTTAGCATGGGTGCAGTGGTTAGAAGAACTGGTCACGGGTAAAATTGCGTTTAAATATTTTTTCCATCATGGGGATTGGGTACATTTTAAAACAAAGAATATGTAAATCACATTGTCATGGATGGCCAAGGTCCATGTCAATCAAAGGAAGGATAGAAACAATGGTGCGTTAACATTTCTAATACTTTTAAAAACAAAATCGGTTAAGTTAAGTGAATATTTGACCAATTTCAATTAAATTGGACACATATGTAGCATCATTAGTACATTTCTATGTTTTAGTGTGAAAATTGCCGATTAAAAAAATATTAAATGATATGATTCTTATACTTTTCTTTATAAAAGTCAAGCATAAAATAGCGCCTTTGACACATTCCATCACAAATATACCGACTAAAGAAGGGCTAAGTCCAGGTGCAAACGAATTTTGTACTCATTATATTAATAATTTCGAACTCGTCTCCGACAATACATCATAATTCGTTTTAAATAAATCAGTCTACCAATTAGACAATTAACAACTTGTGCCAGAATAATAGCGCATTTTCTCATGTCATGTCTAATAACTAATTAATGCAACGGAATATTTATAAAGTAATATTAAATTAAATCGATTAACATATTTATATAGTTTTTTGTTGTAAATTTAGAGGGGATTTTTTTACTTTGTCACTGAATTATTCACACAATTTTGATTGTTTTTTCAAATTATTACACTCACGGTTGAGTTGCATGATATTTATTTATTTATAGTTTTTCTGTAGCTTAAATCTCTTTTACTTTACAATATAAGCAGAGAACAATAAAGTGCTTTTGCTCATACTTAGCCCTTAACGAATGAGAAAAAAGTGATTGCTATCACGTTTCAAATATTTGCATTCTTTTTAATCTAAGTATAGAGGTAGTAAATAAAGCTTTTTATTTTTGAGATGAAATTATAATAAAAGCTGTTTTTATGGCATAACTAAAACCGGTTGAAAGTTTATTGATTTACTAACTGTACTATTTGTATAACTGCTAGCATGTGATAGTTTTCTTTATATATTCGGCATAGTTTTTGAAAACAGGAACGTAAATATACATATGTTTTCTCTTATTTATTTTTTTGCATATTCGCATTAGTTAGACAGTTTATGGTGCGTAAGCCAAAAGTGGTTAAAATTCACAGAATTCGTTGAATTGAATAACTTAAATATATAATTTAATGGTAGTTAAAGGTTAAATTGTTTCAGGGTACTTAACTTGAATATTTCAAATAATCTAATATATTTCTGTTCTATTATTGGGAAAATGTTTCGGTATACTTTATGTATATTTTCGATATATACATATATACTATATTATTTGTTTTT
>NW_017536852.1:992809-1000657 GCF_001853355.1 Bactrocera latifrons | reverse complement strand
TACTCTGAAAATATAATTTTAATTTAATAAATTTTTTGTAACGTAAACACTTTTAGAATTTTAATTTTCAGTTTACTAGAATTTTATAAAAATTTGTATGAAGAAGCCAGGAATTACTTCTTTGAATTTCTCCAAAAAAAAAATTCTTCACAGAAAAAATTTAAAGTGCAAACATTATTTTAATTTATTGCCCATTTAAACGCAACATCCTGACTTTATCTTTCTTTTTTATAATTTTACTATGATATAATAGTTTTACAAGCTCACCATATCAAAACCGACATCGTAGTGTGTGCCTCTGGTGTAAAGCACGGGAATTGCTTGGCGCCTTGGAATATTTTTAGCTGTCATCTTTATCAACACCGTTTATCAACAACAATTATTTAGCTAGCACTAGTTGCTTTAATTGCGCGCTTAACAGAGTGATTAGCGATTACTAAGAATATCAACCGACAAATCAGTAATATGAAAATGTTAAATATCCAATTGAGAAGACAACCAAAAATATTATCGACGCTAAAATGTAGGCGTACACGCTGACTTTAACCGCCGGAAATATTAGCATGCGTTACGTAGACGTTAACGCGTTTGTTTTTATTTATTTTTTGTTAAAAAAACGCCACAAATTTTAAGTGACAAATTAAATCTCAGCGTTGCTAATCGTTGGTAGTTAACACGAGCTCGACGTCGCCAATTAATTGACACGAATATTGAATTATATTATGAAGTATTTATATTTAAAAAATTGGAGTTATTTTTTGTACTGAGTTCCTGTTTCCAGTTAGGTTCCGGGCAGCTGCAGACCGTTTGGCGGCAATTCACAAACTGAATGAATTGCAAATGCTTAGCAGCGAATAGACTTCGCCGTTTACCGGCTGTTTTCCAATTGCTGTCGTTGTTTTTATTTTCAGCCGATTGGTTCGTTGGCTTTTTGGTGTCCGTCTGGTGTCGTGCGGCGTCAAACTGCTATGTTCTACTGCTTGAAAGTGTTCTACAAAATAAAAAGATAACGAAAATCGTTTCAGCGATAGCAAACATACTCACATACACGAATAAGAACATATATGTGCATACGTATTTACCTCAGCGAAATAGTCGCCGATTTGGGGCTGTTCAAGTGCTTACGAAGATAGCTGTGTTTGCTTTGCTGTTGTGACTACAGGTGTGTTTGTGTGTGTATGTGCTTTGTTTGGGGCTGGCTCAAGCTGTTACCGCTGCTAACTCTAGGAGAAGCCAACAATGTTTATTTGCGCTTGTGGTTTTATTCAATATTTAGTTGCGTTACCGTTAAGCGGTTTTTGACTATTGAAATTTACGCAAAGCCGCTGACACACACTCTACCCYATTTAAATAGTTATGTATGTATGACTGTTTGTCGCTTACATTGACATAGGCACGTGACCATAACATAACACAAGTCAAATGTTGACATGACAACCCGCTGTGGGGGTGCATGCGCTCGGATATTCATGCAAAGACACACACACATATTATAAGTCTAAGCGTTACATTTTAAATGCATTGAGTCATATCTAATATATATTATATATATTCATAAAATGCTCTAAGCTGTAGAATTATCGCAACAAGCGCCGACAAAGCATTTCTAAGCGGCCCAAACGATCATTTTTCAAAGGCGCTTGATTCGATTTTGAACTTTTAATAGACCGGCGTGTGAAGGAAACAATGCAATAGTTCAAAATCAATTAAATCTCGCTCAGTAGACATTTCATTCCATTCATTTAGTTAGATTGTGTAAAAGTGGTTAGGTGCATTTCGAGCTGGTGCAATACCTTTTGGTTGTTTTGCATTTTTGGTGACGATATATGCTTAGAAAGAAGTCAGCCTTAAACTATTTCTTACTTTTGCCAAAGAACTAGAAAGAGAAGTAGAAGGGTTTCAATAGCGTGAGATAAAACCAAGTTCCTCTGTAAACTGTAGCTCATAAAACCTAGTAATACCTAGTAAAACCGTAGGAGTACTACGGTGTCTGATAGTGCACATTTCAGAGATGAGAGAAATAAAACTAATCCACAAACATGCACTGAAGTGTGCTAATATAAAGAAAGAAAAAGAAAAATGTGTCACTACGGATACTGCTCTAAATCAATCTGTTTCTAGACCAATATTTCATTCAAATCTCGAATATACTTGGAATAAAAGTACAATATATTTAGTAAAACCAATTCGGGTCGGCCAAGTTTAATTGCGATGATATTTTCTTATAGGCTATGGTGGGTCAAATTAAGTTTTATGATCGGAAAAGTTGTAAGGGGTCCGAATAATTTATTATTTTTTGCGACCGCTGAATTTTAAGAGATTAAGACAAATCTCATAACAAACATATAAATCCAAAATTTCTTCGATTCTTACATGAGAACCTTAACTTTAATTCCATTTAATAAATACCTTTCCAATTGCACTATGCAATTACTTTCTTTTTTGCCGTAGATACCGCTTACACAGTCATAGCCGAGTTAACAACAGCATGCCAGTCGCCTTTTCGTTGTTAGGCGTCAATTCAAAGGACCAAGTGCCGCCAGGTCCTTCTATACTTGAACTCTTCAACGGGGCGGAGGCCTTCCTCTTCCTTCCTAGCTCATCGTTCCATCAACTGCGGTATTCGCCGTTGTCAATACGCAATAAACCATAAGTCTTTCGCAAAACATTTCCCTCGAACACTCCAAGGCCGACTCATCAGATGATGTCATCGGCCATGCCTTTACCCTTTGCTCATCGAGAGAGGACTTTACTTTCAATTATCCACTCAGATCAACGTAGCACCTGTTGGCAAGAGTCAGCCTTGTTTTTGGTGTTGATGCTGGTTCCAAGATAGACGAAATTATCTAAGACTTCGAAGTTATGACTGTCAACAGTGACGTGAAAGCCTAGCCGCGAGTGCGATGACATTTTATGTGATAGCAGGAGATATTTCTTCTTGTCCTCGTTCAAAAGCAGACTTGCTTTGTTTCCTTATCGAGTCAGGAGAAAGCACAACTAACGGCGCAGTTGTTGGGACCAATGATATCAATATCTTCGGCGTACGCCAGCAGCTGTACACTCTTATAAAAGATTATACCTACTCGATTAAGTTCTGCAGCTCGAATTATTTTCTACAACAGTAGATTGAAGAAGTCGCACAATATGGAATCGCCTTGTTTGAGAGGTCTTTTGGCGGAGCTTTTAGCGTTACGCCACGTCAGCTTACACAGTCGTATTAGTCCGGTCTTTGCACCAAATTCAGACATAGTGGCATAATGGCAGCCCCTTTCGTGCTATCAAAAGCAGCTTTAAAATCGACGAAGAGGTGATATGTAAATTTTCCAGGTCTAAAGCCACACTGTGATATTTAGGAGGGTTATCCTACGGTAATTGGTGTAGATTGCGACCACAACCAGGCAGTTTGATCTACTAATCTGGAACAGAGCGGAAACTGTCAACTAGGCACAATTAAAGAAAATTATTTGGAGAATATTTACTCGATCTTCAACAACATCGCCAACTGCCAACATCTAATGGATTTTATGAGAATTTTTTTAATTGCAGAAATAGCTTGCTAAGTGACGTCAGCCTCACATAAATATAATCTATAGACTCAATTTAGATTAAAAAGGTAATGCATTGTTTGATGCCAAGAACAAAAGAGTAGATATTGTGCTGAGCTACAAGCCTTGCTATTTTGCTGCAATGGATTGCAATAAAATTATTCACAGAAAATTTTAATAATCTTTACTATGTCATATATGTATGAATGTATGAATGTATGGAAATTTGTATTATCCTCGTAAAGATGAAATACTCTTACCCTTTGAACAAATTATTTACAAAGACAAGAGCCTAATTCTAATGTACTGATTACACACTACAGTCATTAATATAGAAGTAATCGTTGTAATTTATATATACATCTACATATATAAAATATGTATATATGTATATGTGCATAAAATGATAAGCAGCTAAGAGCACTATAAAACAAAAGTAAAAATAGCTGCTCATCATTGTAGATTATTAGGTGACAAAAAGATGAGTGTTTTTAACATCTCTTTAACTTCAGATGTTCATACATATGTCTAGGTATATGCTTGTATGTGTATATTTGCATCTAAAAATCACATGCATATACATATAAGTGAGTGAATTGGCATTTTAAAAACGTCTACTGTAATTAATATAATTTTGTGCATAAATCTCACAGCGAGAAAATTTGTTGAGACATTTATTGCTTTCTAAATGTAAAAATGAGTTAAAGCTTTTCGTTTTGTTTTGGGAAAAATGAGGCTATTGTTTACTAGTTAAATGGAAAACACATTTATATAGTATATTATATAGGGTGATCCATTTTGAGGCTCAATACTTTTTCAAAGAAAAAACAGAAGCTTTTTGAAGATTATCCAGGCAGGAAAAAGTATAATGGTGGCCAATCGACCAGCCAAACTTTAAATTATCTGCTTACCGAAGGGTTCTCTAAATAAATCCATTGATTGATGCGATGTACTCCGTCTTGTTGAAACCAAATGTCGCCGAGATCACGACCTTCAGTTTCAGGCATCAAATAATCGGTTATCGACGTGCGTTATCTTTTTTTTGACGGTGCGATCTTCTTGGAACTTTTCAATAGCCCATTGAGCAAATCGATGTCGTTGAAGAAGGTCGAGCGGCTTCAGAGCGACTTCAGACCGGCTTATTGCACAAACTGTATTTTTAACATTTTCAAATTAAGATCTCAACGAATAATGCGCCAAGTCATTCCATGTGTCAGTCCGAATTGCTGCGAACAGTCTTCGTGTCGGCTGTTATATTTTCTTCACTGCGTGCTGGACGTGGTCTATTCGTTCGAATATTATCCAGCAATGAATGTTGGGTCTCAAGATAGTTGATGAGGTTGCGAATACTACGCCGATTATGTTGACCATAGGTTGGGCAAAGCGCGCGAAACCCATTCTATACAGAACGTGAATTTTCGTAATAAACATTTTTAAAGTTTTCAGGCGTAAGTCTTTCCATGATGAAATGCTTAACAATACTGAATAAAAATAACATGACAGCTTGACACGACTCACGCGTAGTCTACCAAAAATAGGCTATTGATAAAAGTGACGCTACTTCGATAACCCGTTAATATTCCAAAGGTTGCCTTTTAGAGTTATTGACTTTTATTTGAAGTAAAGCTCAGCAATTTTTATGAAATTTCTAATATTTTTTGGTTTTTATGTTAAAAAATTTGATATCATTTAATATGTGATGATTTTTGGCTACTTTGGCTAAGTTTATTGCTCATTGGTCAATCGTAGCTAATCAGCATGGAGGATTGACTGTACGTCATCCACAAAAGAAAGTCTAACGTAGTCAAATCCATCACACAGGTGTTACATATTCTCCAAAAGTTACTCTCAAAAATTTAATTGCCTGAAATTAGCTATTTCTAGATGCTAGAGAGTTTCTAATGTAAAATGTCTACTTTGCCAGCAGGTTTGACAGCTGTCCCGCTAGGAAATTTGATCACTCAAAATATACACCCATCATATTTACAAAAATATTGTGATATTCCATTGTTTGTATTATCAGTGCGATTGAACAATTAAAATATTGTGGGTGAATGACTCAAAGTAAAGAATTCTTCATTTACATTTTTACATATCAGCTTCTTTTTGAATATACACTAATATATAACTGTGTTATCACTTAAAATATTTTCAAATATTTCCCCAAGTGTCATAACATTATATATGTTTTTGTTTTGTTTCGAAYGAACGAAATCGTTTAAACGTGACATAAATTATAATTTTTGCTCAAAATAGCACCCACTTTTATTGATACCAACATTTTTTTCATGAATACAAATTTACGTATTGCAAAGATGGTGCGGTAAAAATACTCATGTTTTCTAGAAACTAGCTCATAAACTAGTTGTACGTATATGACGTGAAGGAGCTTTTTGAGGAGAGTTAAATTCGGAGGAACCGCTCTGTAAGATTGTCAACGAACATTTTAAGGTATTACAAACAACCGTTAACTGCAAAAAAAAACTTTATTATATATCGAGAGTTTTTATTTATAAACTGCCACTCATAGGAACAATTTTTACTCCGGCCAAAAATAGTCACACCTTTTCATTTCGTCAAAAACACTTTTTCTAGGTTGGTAGAACTATCGGTGACTTCTGTGTCAAATAACACATTAAAACAATCATTCGTGTTTAGTATACACTTCTCTTTCTGAAGTACATAAAGTGTATTCGGCGATTTTTACGATGAGTGAAACAAAGAAGTTTCATTAAATTAGTGATAATTGTTTGTCGCGAGCAAGTGTTTTCGATTGATACAACTTATTCAAAGATGGTCGAGAACACGAGAAACTTATGATCAATATGTCAATAAAATAAAACAATTGATGCTTGAGAATCGATGACTAACAGTCAGACGGCATCTAGTGGTTATAGAACAAAATATATATACATATAAAATAAGGAAATGCCATATCGTGGAATCAGAACCATTTAGATGGTACGAGAAAAATAGGAGATAAAGGAGCAAGCTAGGGGAAGAAAATATATCTCATTATATAATATTTACGTTCAAAAACCGAGAAAATCATGGTAAGTCTTAAAATCCGTATATAAATCTGCACGGCCTCTTGCAGACTCGGAATATCTGCCGAACTGACAGGTCTGTTGGCGAAACAAATTCATAAAATAACTTAATGATTACTATGTCTCGAATACGTAATCATTATTAAGTAATTGAACCTCACGATGCAATTGATAAGCAACGAATAAATACTCTTACAAATCTGCCTGTTAGAACAAATCACGTGCAAAAATATCACTAAACTGACATAAGAGCAAACTTCACCACGCTGCCGTCTCTCCAATATCTACCGACTGACTTTTGCAATGATTTGAAAATGTCAATTCATTCATTGAAATTTTTTATAGACATACATACAAACATATACATTACTTTGTGGATTTAGCTATTCACATGTCGATAATATCAAATGGTATTCGTTGATTATTAGCATACATATACAGTTATTGCCTTGCCAAGTCCATTAAGTCATTCTTAGAAATCGTATAGCACTCAATCACCACAAGCTACGCAAAACGCAGTCAATTATTTAATGATCATAACATTATTTCTCAGAGTATTTTACAAAATCATCGTCGTTGCCAAAGTGGAAATACTTTATTTTTTTCCTTCATCTAAAAATGTCTAGTTAGGGTTTAAGTACAATCACGGAAAATATTATATTTGGTTAGTTAGAAGTTAGTAACCACTTATTATGGCCACATATCGTATTAGATCAAGTTTAGTATTAACAGCTTTTGCCTATAATTACAAAAAATATTAACTTCGCTTGATTTCTGCCGGC
This sequence comes from Bactrocera latifrons, assembly GCF_001853355.1. Taxonomy (NCBI): domain Eukaryota; kingdom Metazoa; phylum Arthropoda; class Insecta; order Diptera; family Tephritidae; genus Bactrocera; species Bactrocera latifrons. The sequence goes on along the minus strand of NW_017536852.1, from coordinate 993,283 downwards.
ATTAGTCCCCAACTGATTCTTTACGTACTAGTCTGATGTTGATGTTTTACTATTAACGGGTGATCCAACTAGAGGTACTTTTGTCAAAAAAATTTTTAACAGATCACTTGTGAGTCGTGTCAAGCTGTTATGTTATTTTTGTTCAGCAATGTGTGGCATTTCATCATGGAAAGGAAAGAGTCGATTCGGCTCCATTCGCAGCAACTCGTACTGACCAGAGAATGTTCTTTCGAATGATAATTAACATTCTCCTTTAAATTTGAAGTTTCTGAGTTTTTCTTTAAAAAGTAGGGAATCTCGACATGGATCACCTTTTATAAAATTTGTTTGTAAAAAATAAATGTTTTCCCATGGCAAAGATCAGCGTTAAATTCGCACTTTCATTTACTTTCATCTGACATAACTAATATCGCAAAAATCGTTAAAAACTGTCAAAACAAATAACTATTACGAAGATACATGTATATATATACA
>NW_017536852.1:975272-992744 GCF_001853355.1 Bactrocera latifrons | reverse complement strand
TAAAGCCTAAGCGATTCACACACATTTGTGCAGTCATGCAAAACTATTAATAACGGGTGGTTAAAAAAAAGTTTACTTCTTTTTGAATTTTTTCATTTGCGAAAACGGTTGCTAAAATTGATAAGAAACGATTAAGAAGAAACGAATATTATACAATCCGAAGTTCTGTAGTAATATTCGTGTCTGATTCGTCACTTTTTTGTTACACTTTCAACAGCAACAAGAAAATTGGAAGTATTCTTTAATTAAGAGCAAGGTCTTTATTTTTTCTGCTTACTTTATGTGTATTTTTCCAGTGGATTTACGTAATTTATACCAGTTTGTTCGATGCGGCAGTTCCAAATATTAGATAAGGAAGCTTTTCAGTATGATAATTTCACCAGTGTAATCAACATAGCACAGATATACGAATATAATTATTTGTGAAATAATGTGTCCAGTTATGATGTATTCTATTGGTCTAAAATGCCAATAAATCATCATACCACTTAAAAGAGAAGTTTGCTGCGGAGCCACCCTTTACAAAATATGTTTACGTATCATCTTATATGAGATAATTTGCAAATTTAGCGCGATTATTTTGCAAATGTCTGAAGATGGGCCAACAGGTCACCAGCGGCGATGCAGTTGGCATTTATTATTGCGTGTATGTAATTATGGATATTTGGGCCGTTATGAGTGTAGCTGGTGAAACACTAATTGGAAATTAATTTGAAATATGTTGAGTGTTAGCCACTCGAGCCATTAACTCAAATGTGCATATAAGATTTGTCAAAAACGTGCGAGCGGCTTAAACGTTCGCTGGCGCTAAAACTGTTAAAGTGTTAAAGTGTCGATCTCGAAAAATTAAACGTTAATAAAATTTACTGCAAATATACGTAAATGCTACGCGATGAATTACTTCTCGAGTGTACTAGTGAGTAGCGAAAGTATCGTTGAGTGTATACAGAAATATGTATAATGGTACAAATATTCTTTTTCGTACCGGCGTATAAAATTACCAAAATACGAACAAGTTTTTAATCGGTTTTGAAGTTCAATATAGTCGGTTTAAACCCCAAGTTTGATATAATTACTCAAAGAGGGCCGTTAAAGTGCTTAGCTGGATTTTCCTTCATAATGCAGTGATCAAAATAAAGTCGGACTGACCAGAAAAACTGCATTTTCACTTATTTTCATATAAATGTTTATTATTATCACCTTCAAAATTGGCGCCTTTTGAACTAACACAAACATGTCAATACGTCTTCCATTTTTTTCTACCATTTACAAGCTTCATGCCCCAAACATTAACTGTGTTGTGTCTGTTGAGTCGATCCATAAGAGGTGTTGAGATCTTCTGATGACAAGTCGACGATTTTCAAGCACTGTTTCTTTCTGGAGTTATCTTTCTGGAGTTAAGGGCTTTAAATTGAAAAAATCATTATAAAAAGATATATAACATAAATTGTGACAAAAAAGTAAACGGAAATAGCAAATGAAATGCAAAATATTTAATTATTATCAATATTTATTTTGTCGACTTCGAAGTCATTACCACCAGATGTGTTACACTTATGCCAACAATTTTTTCAGTACTCGAAACACTTTTCATAAGCATTTTCTAGGATGGAATTCATCTCCATCAGCGGCTTTTATTTCATAACTTCGATCGACTGAAAACGAGCCCCACGAAGCGGCAGTTACAGTTTGGGGAACAATTAAAAAATCATACGGAGCCAAATCTGGTGAATACGGTGGTTGATCGATAGTATTAACTGCGTTTTTGGCTTTAAATTCAATCACACTAGTGGCTCGAGTAAAATTCATGAATTGTTCTTCCCCTACAAAAATAATGAGGATCACTTGAGCGTCTTTATCGTAATTTTTTGGTTTCGGTTCGTATTTTTTCCTTTCATTCCGATGATTGTTGACGTGTTTGCACTTCAAACTCATTAATCATTAATTAACGTATCATCGGCAGTTATAACGCTCTTTATGAATGTGGGATCAAAATTCGCACGATCAAACATGTCCAAAGACCTGTTAACGGTACTCATTTGAAAGAAAATGTAGGTTTAGCGGAACGAGTCTAGCAAGAAAGTTTTTCATACTCAAAATATCTACCAAAATCATTCGAACGGACTCGCGAGGGATGTCGCACTTTGTTACCCTCTCTCTAACGTTTGCCTGACGAGTTCCAAGCACCATGATCTTAACATCTTTAATATTTTATCTCTCGACCTCCTTTGAAGACCACTCATAAGCTTGTGTTGACAAAACGCGCTCATATTTGGCATAATAATTTAGGACAGTTCTACTACCTTAACAAAAGACTTTTTTTTTTTTGAAATATCAGTTACTCGGGGAATTTAACTACAATTTCCGGGTGCTTTTTGCCACAATTTATAAATCCCCCCCGCTCGTCAACCACCCACAGCAAATGTCATAACCTTGTATTCTAAAGCCTTCAACATTGTAACCGAAGATTAAATTTGAATACTTATGGACAACTTTTACTTTCTCTTTTCTCTCCCCAGTGTTTGGTTTTATTTCTCCAACTTCTCGGCCACAATATTGGTGAACCATTATTTGGCAATGAAAATGTACACATTAAAGTACATGTACCTGAAGAAATATCACACAAGGTTCACGAAACAATAATTTATGAACCCGCTAACAAAATTACTCATTATCATCGTCATCAACATGAACACCGCAAATATCCACAAAAATTAACAAGAACACAAATACGACATAATCAATATGATAATTTGCTGGAGGATATCTTATTAGCAGACTTTCAAACTACAACACATTTTGAGAAAACTAATGATGATATATATGAGCCTTTAAACCAACACACTGAAAACTATAGTAGGGACTATGATAAGGCGACATATAAAAAACCAGTAAAATATATAAATACCTATAAAGTGATCGAATATAAGGAACCAGTTAAAAGCAAAAATTTATACCCACCACAACATCAATACAAACGTCAACATAAATCGAAAACACATAACGTACTAAATCAATTTATTGAGTCGAAATATCTACCACCAACTGGAGGCGGAGATGTGCTCTACAACCTACCCGATAGCACAGATTTTTACCATTACCCAGTCAAAACACAAACAAAGTCTACAAACCCGCACAAGAATTCGATGAAATATCAAGAAGTGAATGATTACTATAAGCCCGCCCTTGACATAAAACCGCCTTATTACTCGCATAACGCTGATCTAAGCCCACAAGATGATTTTGAGCTGAGCACGAATATTAATTTGTTGCCAGCATACGATATTCCGGCATTATCAGCGGATCACACAGACACAGAGACATATGATTTGTTAACTCCCAACGAAACTCTCACTTTGCCCATTAAAGAGGCATCAGACTTCCATAGCCCATTACAGTCTCATGCCTTTAATAATGGAGATTTTAAGCCCTTCATTGGCGAAATGTACCTACCTGTTGGTGAATACAGTTCCATTACACATGAAGCAGCTGAGACTTACACGGGCATCGATAGCTATTCTGCAAGTCATGTGCAAGGCCTAGACTATATCAGCAATCCACCCTATCGACGCTGGAGTTCGTTTATTTAATTAGTTCTAATTATATGTATCTGTGTAAATGTATATATAGACTACACTAACTTAAGTGTGTATAACTGTTAAATGTATGTTAATTTATTTATAGAAATATGTACCTTTCAGGCATACGTAAATAGATTTAAATTATATATAATATATGGTATATGTGTAAGCTATGTATCTAGAAAGTGTCTTAAGTCGATTAGCTAAATAGGCGCATAGAATCGATTAGCATAATAAAAATAGTAAAAATAATAAAAAATACTAAAACGACAACAACAAAACCGATAATATGTAATGTCTGTTGTATTTGGCCGCCGGCGTCGCTTATTAACACTTAAAGGGTTTCTTTGTACTGTGGATTTCAATTATCACTTTAGTAGTAAGCGATTGAATAAAAAGTGGTCAAAGAAATTTACTTAAAAAATTAATTTTATAAAGGTGCGTAATTCTAAAGGTTTTTTTTTTTCTAATGATGAAGCAGAGTTTAGAGAAATTTCAGACACACACACACGTTTTTAAGGGGTTACATGGGTTTACGGGTTTCAAAAAATCTAACTTTTTTATTGTCTTATTAAATTCTGCAACACCTCTAGATTTTTGTTATATTGTCCTAAATTTTCAAGTTGATCCGAGTAATAGTTTCGGAGATACAGCCTTGATACTTGTGTAGTCGAGGTCTGCCATAAATCCAATTTTCAGTTTTTTCTTTGTCCTAGTTTTAAGTTAAGGTTTTAACTAAAACGCGAATTTTTTCACTTTAACAAATTCTAATAAAATATTTCATTTTTTCATATGAGATAAAAATTGTTGAAAAAATATTATTTTCACCCGAAGAAACCCATGTATCACCTTAGGACCAAATACTCTCGAATACCCTAAATAGTATTTTCGTTTTTGAAAAATATGTAAAGCTTATCTAGAATCTAGAATGTTCAAGTGAAGAAAAATATGTTCTGTTTTAAGGTTAGCAAATAAAATCCCTTCGCTGTATGTCATGTACATATAATTTGTTGTCCGGTGTACTCAGTCCAGGTGTTGAAGTTAATTTGCTATAATTTTAATGAGTCGCTTAAAAGCTATTTCTCTGCATAAAATTTTGATAGCACTCGCTTTGCTCAATACTTTCGACATCGGTCAAGGATTTCAAGGCATCTTACCAATGTCATTATACGATGTTAGGTGGTCAATAGCATCGGCATCAGTAGTATTTTCAATTTTCTTATAGGTCATAACCTTTATCTATGACCTTGTGACTGATGGCTTAGTCTCTAAAGCTGTTATTTTTATTTATTTTTTATGTGAAAGATTTAGTAATTAACTTTTTTGTTTAATATGCCAGCAAAATAAATTTTGAAATCCGTCTAATTCAAAAATTTGTTCTTCCTAAACTTATTAATATTTAGTAATAAGGAATGAAGTGGCTCCAAGTTATACACGCTCATGTATATACATTAATAATCAAAATTCAGCGGCTTAGAAGCTTTTGAACTTGGGCATAAATTGTATAAAGAAGATCATGTAAGTTGCTATTGAGCCAAGGATCTGAAAAACGAAAAAAATAAGCTTTTTTTTTTGCTTTCTAATTTGCTTGTTACACAAAAGAATTTTTGTATCTGGACTTACATCTCTTGCCATATCGCAGTTGAACACGAAGAAGCCAAAGCCGTCGATGATGATCCGCTGGTGAAGCATTTGCAAAGCAAAGCTTTGTAACTAAAAATTCAAATAGTGAAGTCTCATTACTAATTTTGTTGTGATTGTACACAGAATAGCCCGCGGCGTCATAGATATACACGAATGTGTGATACATATTTATAACGACATGTATGTATATATCTATAAAAGAAGCTTACCCGTGTTGAAATGTTGAAATCTTCAATGTCATGTCGTATTTTATGTATATTGTGTGCGAGGAAATTTGTCTGTGTCGAAAATAGAGAATTAAAGTAAAAGCAGTGGAGTACTTAATTTACAATTTTTTAATTATTTATACATGTTCATATGTAAGCGAACTATTGTCAAATTAACCACCTACCGAACGCATACAATTTCGTGACGTTATTAACAACAAAAAAATGGACAAGGCAGATGGAATAATAAGAAGGTACTCTGAAATGAAAGAAATAAAAAAAGAAATTTCTCTTCACTCAGCCATGTAAAAATATACAACATATTATATTATACGAAAAAAATATAAATATTGATCGACGCCGATGATGGCGCTCAGTCATTTTAATATGGAACAAGTTTTTCGGAACAGAAGAGGATTTTCCAAAACTGAATCTCATTTCTCAAAAACTACTTGACTGACTTGAAATAGTTTTGGTTCATAAAATTCTCATAATGCATAAAAAATATTTTTCTTCCTTATTGGCGTAGACACCGCTTACAACAGCGCGCCAGTCGTTTCTCCTTTTCTCTGTTTGTAGCCAATTGGAGATTCCAAGACTAGCCAGGTCCTTCTCCAACTAGTGGAGTGGAAGTCTTCCTTTACTTTTGATTTTCTCGAGGAGGATTTTTAATCCGAAGCTGTTTCCTTGTTTCCATTGGTAGTGTTTTTTATGTAGCGGGTCCTAAACACAACGCACAACCCTGGGGAGAGGATGTTTCGCTTTTTCACCTTAGCTTGCCTTCACACAGAAGTTTTTTTGGCTACCCAAAGGTTACTTGGTATAAGACCGAAAGTAATAGCTGCTTGAATCATAAGTTAAAAAGTCGTTTCGGACCACTCCCAAGTGAAGAGAACTTTTCTCACTAGCGTGAACTTCTGTACATGGCTCCATTCTCCCAAAAAAAAAAATACCACAATTGTAAATATTTACAAAAAAGTTCCATCCAGCCATACTAATTTATAATTAATGATCCATTTATGCCAAGACATAAAGACTTACCAGTAATATTCTCTCCATTGTAAATCATCCAATAGGACCAGTAGCATTCGGATAAGATCATAACATAATCCTTAATATAGTTACATGTCATGGACCTACCCACAGATTTTTTCAAGAGTGTAGACATATCGTATATATCCTGATAGCATTCCATGAAGGCCTGCAGCTCAGCACATATTTTTCGTACGAATTCGTCGCGCTTTTGAAACTTAACGCGACAGCTGCGTTCGCTAAATAAGACCAAACGTTCAACATTCCTATTCAAGTGTTCCACCTCGATGCGCAACATTTCCATAAAGAATGTGATTTGCACAGTACGAAGACTACAAATCAGTCCACTCGGTATGAAGGGTACGAAAAATGTTATCCACATACGATTTCTACCGATCTCTTGTATGTAAGCCACGTCAACTATAATCACAGTCAGAATGAAAAGACTACTTCGACAAAAGAAAGTACGGTAAAGACCGAATTCGGCACGGCCGCCAACAGAACCGTGCCATTTGTAATGGAGTTGTGTGTAGACCAAGAGGAACTGTTGCATTTGGCGGCGACACAATATCGTTTCGGTGAGTATTACGAAATGCGATATGATTGTGCCAATCAATTTGAGCAAATCATTAAATTTACCGAAACTATCACTGTTGTAGAGTATCGAATCGTGATTGACGCTTGTCCAAAAGTGCACCCAGAAAAATATTATCAAATGCAAACAATGCCACAGCAACAGGAATCGCTGCTGGCACACGCTGTCGGGCTGTGGGCGTTGGTTGACCGTGGCGAGGTCAGACCGTCGTCGCAATGGCACAGCACACTGGCCGAACAGCTGGCCCAGACGCAGTAACAGCAAGGTGAAGGTATCCAATCGCACCGGCTGCTGAAGGCTTGTGCTGGTGGTCTTACGCTGCTTCATATCTACATATGCAACAGTGGCTTATACCTCTCGAAATCTAGTTGTTTTCTTATTTTATTGGCAACCCAAAGATTTGCAAAGCCGCGCGTTAGTTTCGTACTGACAATCGTATGTGCCGTTGTGCGATTGGTTCGACGCAATCGAAAAATTAATTCATTTCGCAATTCCATTAATTTGATTGTTCGTTCCACTGGTCGAAAAGTGTGTCCGCGATGCTAATCACCCTTTTCTGACACTAACTGAGTAATTGCTAACGCTGTTGGTTGACGAAAACTTAGCGACGCTGCGCTGGCGACGCCTGTTCGGAAGCAACGGCAGTGGGTTGGCTTTATAAAATATGGTTTTGTGTTAAATGCCACGAACAGGTGTTCAAATTTATTAATATGTTTACATATACATTTACATGTCACTTTAATCGAAGGGTATAAGAGCTCAAAATGAATAAACTGAAAAATGTGATCGGAGGAATTTCACGCTTTATCCAAATTCGCTGATACAGTTCAAAGCCAAAGAAAAGCCATTTAATAATCTGAAAAGCTGCTGATTGATTCGACTTTTAACATGACTTGATAACTAAGAAAGCCGTTGGATTGAGGATCTCTCGAACATAACCTATCGTTAACTATATCCGGTCGCGGACACGTAGAAATTTCTTTATTAAAGAAGTATTACTTCGTCGAAGTGATAATGTGATAAGACAGTTAAGTCTCTTCTATGGCACGGACTGACGGAAGCCTACTGACCTACTCTGCTCTATATGTCTCAGTTTTGTCATGATTGAGGCTGCCGCTTTGCTGACAGTTTTCCAGTTCTTAGTGGACTGATACATGGGTATCGTTAAATTTTCCACCGTAAAACTACTACCAAGTGTATTTAGGTTTTTCCCTTGTACTTAAAAAGCGAGGACAATAAAATAATACATGCTCAGAGTCTTCAACGCACTGTGAACACGTCGGACAATTTAGACTAATGTCGTACTGGAATCTGTACAGGTAGCTTCTAACGCTTCTCACGTCCACTTATTATTTGGGTTAGATAGAAATCCACATCAGCATGTCGTCTATCTATCCACGAATGGATGTCTGGTATCAGTCTGTGGGTCCACCATCCTTTCAGTGCGGTTTGCCACCGCTGCTGCTATATTGTTAAGGTTTTGACTCTCTCACCTCTTTTGGCTCTTATAGACGGTTCTGATAAGTTGTATATCCGCTCGTATTCGTCACTCTGGATGTCAATGGGCTTCATACTGACTAATACCTAAGCAGCGTTGCTTGATATTGTTCGGAAAGAACTGTTAACTCTTAGTGCCGATAGCCTGTGCATATTTATCTGGCCTATGCTTTAATTCAAAGCGGCGGGAGCCATATTGGAACGCAGACAGCCTTTATTTACCATCATTCTTGATAAGATGTTTACGATTTTATTCGCTTTACTTGCAGTTTATTCTAGGTGATCCATAAAATTGAGCTTTGAGTCCGTTATTACTCCCAGATACTTTAGTTGGGGCTGTGAACAAATCTCACACTTCTCTATGATGAGAGCTATAATTTTTCCACTTTTCTAGTACTTATGAACAAGACTTCTGCCTTTTGCTCAGCTATTTCTAAACTCATTGAGCAGGACCATTAGCACAGACCGTTTATGCACTCATTTCATTTGCTCCGGAGACCTTCTGGTATTTAGCCACTGCTACCACAATAAGGTCATCTGCGTATGGCTTTCGGTTGGTGTTTCCTTAGCAGAGTAATCTGCCCCTGCCGATCTGTAGGCAACCGAACAGGTCACAGGTTGCGGATAGTAAAAGGCCTTTAAATTTTTTAACGGTTATCTACAAATAACCAATAAGCAGTACATCGACTGGGGGGGGGGGGGGGGGTTAGCTGTCAGAGAAGTTTATGGTTGCAATGAAATTTTCATAAAACAATTTGAGGGATTATGCAGTCATGGCAGTCCTTGACGCATATAAATTTTGTCCCGTTCAGACTGTTGTGAGCTTTAATCTTAATCGACTTTCCGCTTTCCTACACCCGATTCAATTTGAATATCAATTGGGTTGGTATCTTACTAAATCTGATTGAAAAACACTGAATCAAAATTTTCATCATATTTCAGATACTTTGTAAAAAACTTAATTTACAACACGACCTATCCGTAAGACACTGAGGAACTCCACCACTGTGCGACTAATTAATGTAATGCGCTGTAGTGCAAATAATCTTTCTTGGGTATTTCATGTATCAGTATTATTTATACCTCCTTGTAATAGTGAACTTTTAAGTTTATTTGCATTTCTTGATTAATGAGCCGTCAATTACGATAACCGCAGCGACTTTGTTCAGTTGCTTTACGAACTTTGTCATGCACAAGCAGGTTCCCTTCGTGGTGCGTTTTCACACGAGATTGTTTCAAATCATCGGCTGCTGCGATGTTTCGTGGCAGACACAGCCGCGAGAGAAAAGACTTTCCGAACAACGCTTAGTGGCCTGGACCGTTCTAGTTTTGTTAATATATTCTTTCGTCTTCATTAATACCTTCGTACATCCGTCGGCTTTCCTCTTCACCAGTGAAAGTTTTGGCTACTTCGTAGATGCGCTAAAAGTTTGCCTAGCATATGTTACGGTGGCCATCATCTATACGGAGACAGTGTTGCGGCGGCATGCCTTACAACACTTCTGGCAAAGATATGCGTTGCTAAATCCAGCATCAAATCAACAAGTTGAACCAGTGAAAATTGATTGGAACTCACAGTTGAGAGCATATCATCGATTTCTCTACGTCTTCTACGGCATAACGGTGTTGGACTTGATTTTAGAGATTATATATTATGTGATGCGTGCGAAGGACGATCATATGCTACAGTTTTTACTTATGTTCACACCCTATACTTATATGATACATTTACGGAATATGCAAATCATATTCCATATTGTGATTATAAATCATGAACTGGTGAAATTGCGCCACGACATTGGCCTGCTGGCGGAGTATACCCGATTTACACGCAACACAATGCCTTTCGTGGGTTTCGAAGATTTCGTGCGTCAAAAGCTAGCTGAGAAGCAGCTGATATATCAACGTATCTATGAAATGTGCGACTACTTTCAACAGGCCCTTGGCATTTCAACGATTGCTGTCCTTCTCATGACGTACGTCCGTTTAGTCGTCGACGCATATTTCACGCTGTACTCGTTTCACACGGAAAGTCAGCCTGAGTATATAGGTAATGTAATGAAAAGTTACTAATTTGAAATCTGTCAATCTTATATTTATTCGATAAGTGGAGGTCTACTCAGATTTACAGATTCGTCTAATATAAAGTTAGACAGCGGCCTTTTTAAGTTTTGAACCCACAATTGCCTCCATATGCCATAAATTTGTGTGTACATAAATAGGGTTTTGAGTCATAATGAAGTACTTTGTAATATTGACTACACTACAGGATTTTACAATAAGAGTGATATGAATTCTTTAAACAAAAAAACAAAACAAAAACACTAGTTGTTAAGGAAATTCAAATTTTTTTTATAATTTGATGTGAAGCCACAATCTGTAGGCAAAAAATAGTAAGATTTTTTAATTTAAGTTAAAAGTTTGAGTTTGAAGAAGTTCCAATAAATTTTGTATGCAAAATCAAATTTCTGGTGCCAAAACGTTCAGAATGTAGAAAAAGGCCTCCGGTGATAATTATTTATAGCGAAAAAACGTTTTTGATTGCTGTAAATTATTCAAGATGGTCGAGAACGTGTTGACGACGCACCACGTTCAGGATGGTCATCAACATCAACTGATGATCAACACGTCAATAAAATTTAGGAATTGGTACTTGAGAATCAATGATTAACAATCAGATATCTTACTGGCATCATTGGAGTATCAGAAGTAGTCAGAATCAGTGAAAACTACTTTGAAAGTTCATTTCAGCCTCAGAAAAGTGAAAGCTCGATTGGTTCCAGAATCAATCATTTTTATTTGGACAAACACCGTCGCAGGACTACCAGGATATCATGAAACGTACTATTACTGACGATGAGTTTTGGATCTATACTTACGGTAACAGATGATCAAACGGCCGAACATCTTGGCAAAGGTGAGCCGAATCCGAAAAAACCACATCAAAGCAGGTAAAAAAAACAAGGTTATGTTGACAATTTTCTTCGATTATCGAGGTGTGGTGACTCCGAATTTCTTCCGACCGACCAAACTGTCAACAATTAATATCATTTGAGTGAAAGGCACAAGTGTATTGGGACCAAGGGGGATTACTTTGAGGGGAACAAATAGATTTTGAAGAATTAATTAGTTACAGTGACTTCAAATAACCCCACAAGAAGAAGCCTAATATTGTTAAATTACAACTTCTTGGAAGCAATTCAATGCCACAGTTCCTTGAAATAATCGAATCTCTAAATTTTTCGTCTTGTTGGAACCTGATATTGTCAAGTTCAACTTAAAAGTGACCTCTCTCCAAAATTTGGTGAAATCGCATCTCTACAGCATATGTTTGCTATACTGATCGATAAAGGTCATGTTCTTTTATAGATAACTTTTTATTTGACGAGATATCTTCACAAAATTTGGTTTAGATCGGACTATTAAAGCATTTAGCTTCCTTACAAACTGATTGGTCAAGATCAAATCCTTTATGGCAAGCTTCTTTATTTTACGATTTTACATCTAGTCGATTATTTTCAACGGCACAATCTGTAAACAAATTCTTGTTGTGCATAGATATTCGTATACTAACTATTACTTCAATTTATCAAAAAAATCTTCTGTTACTAATAAATAGATTTATTTAGATTTATTTATGCATATTTATCAATCGTACCAACTGTATCAATCAGTTGTGAGAAATGTCCTTTCACTCATTTACAATGCCTTATCACTCAATGACATCCTTCGATGAATTCATGACACTTTCCAATTTACCACGACACAGCTCACAGTTCAGTTGAAAGCTTCGCAATGACTATACAAGTGCCCTCCGTTGTGCGTCTACATATACGTTTCTTTCAATTAATCGGTTGTTTCGACGTCTCTCTGCACGGACACGCAAAAGTTCAAAGAGTCACTGAACAGCGGCTGGTGACTTTAACATTACTTCTCTTGCTCTTATTTTTCGTAACGACGGTGAACACCTTTCTGAGACCCACTGAATTTCTCTACACCGCCAATCGTTTCGGCTATTTCAATGATGTCCTGAAGGTATGCATTGCCCAGCTGACAGTTTTCATCATTTATATGGAGACGGTGTTGGGCCGTCATGCGCTTCGGAACTTTTGGCAAAGATACGCGTTGCTAAATAAAATAAACGCCGATAAATTCAAAAGTAGTAACGACAATTGGCGTGTCCAGTTGAAGACATATCGACGTTTCCTGTGTATTTTCTACGGCATTACATTATTTGACGTGTCCATCGAGGTAGTGTTCCATATCATGCGTCCAGCCAATCGAAATTTGCTCTTGTTTTGGACGATGTTTACACCTTTCATGTATATGGCACATTTTCGGAATATGCAGATAATATTACATATCGAAATTATACGACATGAACTGAAGAAGTTGCGTCACGATATCGGCCTGCTGGCGGCGTATACCAGCTTTTCCCGACTCATTGTGCCCTTCGCGGGCTTCGAACGCTACGTGCGTCACAAGTTGGCTGAGAAGCAATTGGTTTATCAACGCATCTACGAGATGCTTTACGACTTTCAGCGTGCCTTCAGCATGTCAAGCATGGCGGTGCTGCTGATGATTTATGTGCGAGTGGTCGTCGATGCGTACTTCATGTTTTTGAGCTATAGTTCCGGCTGGCAAATTTTAGGTACTCACGGAAATTATATATTTCTAAACTTTTATGTTCTTTCCTTATGTTTCGACAAGGTTTCAGTGTATTGGGATTTTAGTTCTTTTATTTTGAGTTCTTTAGGCGATGCCGAATATTTTTTTTTTCAGTTAAGCGATTATTCTAGTGTAGATTCAATAACCTGGAGGCTGGAGTCATGTGTAAAAGTTCACGCAAGTGAGGAGAGTTCTCTGATCGCCATTCACTTGGGAGTGGCCAGAAACGATTCTTTTACATATGGCTCAAGCAGCACACGATTTCCGGTCTTTGACCAAGTATCCTCTGGGTAACCTAAGAACATCTGTTTGAAGGCGAGCTAAAGTGAGAAGGCGAAGCACCCCTCTGGGTTTGGGACCCGCCACTTAGCAAACGCCCCCAATGAAAAGTCAAAAACAGCTGCCGATGAGAGACCCTCCCTTTGATGACGACCATGCCAAACGAACCCACTGGAAGAAGAAGAGGAAGAGCAAGACCTCCACTTCGTTGAAGGGACCAGGTGGAAAAGGACCTGGCTTCGCATGGAATCTCTAATTGTCGCCACCTTGCGAAAAGAAGAAACGACTGGCGCGCTGTTGTTAACACGGCTATAATCGCGTAAGTGGTTTCTACGCCAGTAAAGAAGAAGAAGAAGAATTCGATAATGTATGTATGTCCATTATACATTTGTGGTATCGAGATCAGTTTAGGAGGCTTCAAAATCTGTTGGTTCCCATTGACCTAACAGTGGCTGTGTCTCTTACTGCAATTTGAAGACGACAAGAGTATTTAATATTTCAACATCGACTTCGACCTCGACCTCGCCGTCGACCTTTAAATATTTTTCAAGAGTGTTTCTTTTTATTTATAGGTTATCTAGACCAGATAAAAATGCAATTTTTGAATATGTCTACGACATTTTTTCTGATTTATTGACAATTTTTAATTTTCTCTATCATTTTACAGAAAATTTGTTGCTGCTGCCGGCATACTTAGAGATTCCAGCACTTCTATTGACCTCACAAAAGTGCATGAACGAGGTATATGTATATACACCTTTGTATTATTTTATGGTTTTTGAAATTATTTTCACGAAATTTTCTTCAGGTGAAGTTCATAGCATTTGAACTGCATAACATTCGGAGCTCCGTGGATAACTCACTTATATCGATTCAGGTATTTATTTGACGTAAATATCTAAAGTATAAACTTCCTGAAGACTCCCGCACAAATGTTTTGAAACTTTGATAAGATTCAATTTGAATTCCCAAAATCAAAGTTCTCATGGGCGCGCTTTAAAAAAGAGAAGGTTCCGGTTCAACACCGGAGTGTCCTCAGTTTTGTCGCGTATAACTCCATTTTGCGTTGACGCCCTTCGGCTGCGCTTGAAAAAAGAACCCTGGACGATCCCACATCGGAATTTATTTAAGGAAGGGAAGGGAAATTCGTATTAGACATTTGCATAAAACAAATGGAGGTTTTCAATCTGAGACAAAGTCAGACTTCTATAATATTGATTTTTATCGTTCCGTTCAAATTGTTTGGTGCTTTCAATAAAACTGCTTAAGTTCGTTATGCTTTTTTCGAGACAGCCATTCAAAGTTTGGAACCTGATGTGTTCCAAGAACTGTGTATATGTGCTAGAGCTGGGCATTCATATAGCTAGTAGTTGCGGCAAATATGTTTATAGGGCAGACTCATTTTTAGCACGTGTTCTCCAAACGGCTATTACCCCGTTATAGCTATTAAAGAGGCTGTTAGTCTGAAAATACTATTCCTGCATCTACGTAATAAACCCGTTTTTCTAGTCTTATCATACTTTGGTCATATCTGCTTCGTTATCTTGCAGTTGGTTATTGATAAAAAGAGACTCTTTGTTTGGTCAACTCTTCTGCTTTTTCTTTACCGAAAATGTTCTTTGGCTGAGAACAGAAATTAAGGGCAAGTGGAGTTGACTCGCCAGTGAGCGTAATCTTTTCAGCCATCATCCACTCTGGAATTAATAAGTGACGTAAATAAAGCCAGCAGTGCAGTCTGGCTAACCATGTTTATGGTTGCTTTCTAATCTTCTTATAGTTATTCAATATAGCACCACGCGCTCTATACCTTGAGAGTTTAATAGTCGTATACAGAGATGGATACCGAGGAGTTTATCCACTCACTTACCTCGCAGTCCATTTTGGACCTACTAAACATTTGCTCCATTCAGGTCTAGAGGGTGTCTTCACCTGGAAGTGGCCTTTATAATCTAATTTTGGGTGAATGTAGACTTCAGAGTAAGGACACTGGGACTTCGCTTAAACGAAGGTAGTTGCTTATATTTGAGTGACGGTGATGAGGATCTTGAAATTCGTGGGGGTATCACAACGTTTTATGTAAAAAGACGCTCTAGTTTGAGTTCGTGAGTTGATACTACTGCGATTATTGCGGAATTTATGCCAAAGCGAGAAGAATTTTGAGTTTGTTATATCAGTAGTCGAGCCTCTAGTGAATTGGCTTCAGCGTAAGGATGGTGTTCGTTCCAAATTTTCTCAGTTTGAGAAGTTTTACCAACTATAGAACTGGAATCACATTTGCTTCTTGCAACATCACCGGTCTGAGGGTGCCTTATAAGGTACTCGAGAGGGCGGTACCTCTAATTTGTTCAGGAATTGCTTTGGAAATGTTCATTGTGCCAAAATGCTTATTTCATTAACTTTTCACTAGTCACAGTAATAAGCCTTCCGTAAAGCGTATGCAGTAAGGAATAGATTGAGTAGTACGTGACTAAATGACTTATCTACAAATATTCGCTCAGTATGGGATTGTTGTAGATCGAGTTTCGGCGATTGAATGGGTGCGAGAGGGTGTCTGCTTATAAACTTGTGGAACATGAGCCCAACTGTGTGCGCGTCTTGTAGAAAGTAAGAGAAAAATATCTTATGACGGTATATTAACAAAGCGTTCTTTTACGAGGAGCTTGCTGTAAAAAATTTTGCAAATTTTCTATATATTTCAAATTTTATTTTGAGATTTGGTGTTAAAATGGAATTCTTTATTTGCAGATACAAAATTTCTCACTACAAATCTTACATCAGAAAATTCGTATTGATGGTTTGGGTATATCCGCTTTGGATGGAAAAATGCTAGTCAGTGTAAGTTTACAAAAAAAAAATTAAAATAAAGCAATTTAAGTGGACGAAGACTTACATAAAACTACAAAACTAAAACCAAAAATATATCATAAAATTTTGCAGCTCTGAGTCCGAAATTACGATTCTAAAGAATAACTAGGAAACATTAGGGGTTATCACACCAGATTTCATTTCCTCATTAGATATTATTTGAAGAAGTTATAGTAAGTAGGTGTCCCGAAAAAGTGTTGTTTAGATTTGCTAAACATTGTAATTGGAAACATTTCATTTTATATGTATTCCCGACTAATTTCGAGCAACGTTATAACAATGCCGCGATAGTGGAGTCTAGTTAACCGAACCGGGTTCAGATTTTAATACGATCAAAGTTTTCTGTCGTGGCAACAACGGCAGCCTATGATGTACTGCATTTTGGAACCACTTAGGTTGTCCAAAATTTTTGAATAATAATTGTTGTGCTCCAAAAATGACAAAAAAAAAATGGTTTGACCTTTATTGCTCCTCTTCTCTACACTATAATTTATGAAATAAAAAATGTTTATGAAAATTTTCAATTAAGAGCTCAACAAATCGTTGTGAAAACCCCTATTATGTTATAGCATTATAATTTTGTATTCAACTTCAACACAAGAACTCAAAAACTATTAGATATTCTTTAAACAGCTTCAAGCAATTAATCTTTACAAATACAAACAATTTTCGAATTTTCAGATTGTGGGCTCTATAACAACGTACATGGTGTTTTTCATACAATTTATGCCGAAATTCAAAAATTTATAAATACTACACAGCAAAAGCAGTAAATATTGTGTATGTGTATATGTATGTATGTATGTATGTACATCGAAGTTGCTTTGATCTGTATGCACAACGGTATTTACATAAACAGCAAATATTTCAAGTGTTACGACGTTATCAAAGCTTATACGCATTACTTAAACTAAAAGCTATACATATGCATGTATGTATATACTATATGTAACTTAGCCACTAATATATTATGTAAGCATACAAATTTGATGTGTTTTTTCCGTATATAGAATAAAATATTTGCAACATCTGAACTTCGTTGCACTGGAAATACTAGTAGTTTGGTTAAAAATTCAAGAAAAGCTTAAAATTAAAAAATATAATA
>NW_017536852.1:946491-974883 GCF_001853355.1 Bactrocera latifrons | reverse complement strand
AAAAACAATACCAAAAGAGAATAAAACAAAAAATATATGTAGATACAAAATAAGACAAACAAATAAATTTAAAAAAGGAATAAAGAATACAATTTAAAATAGACAAAAAACATACAAAATAAGCATAATACAAAAAATACTTAACAAAGTAAACAAAAATACAAAACAACAAAATATGTACATAATACATAATACAAAACAAAAAATTAATTAATTAATTTCAAAAAAAATCAAAAATAAGAAAAAAGAAAAGTGCTAAAAAACATGCCTCGATTAAGTTATTAAGGTCGCCTAATGAATGAAGGCGCGAGCGAAAGGTTTAAAAAAAATACTCTTTACAATATAACTTGGCAGCACTGTTTGTCCTTTAGCGGGAATTATAAATATTTATGGTGCTCAATTGCCAAATTTATTTAATTTTTTTTTGTTTTTAGAAAAATATTCAAATACTTTCATTTCAATTGGCACTGCGGGAACTTCATGGAAACAAACACTATGCAAAACTTATTCTGAAATATATATCTAGTTTATTGCTCAATTGCATGCGCCATCAGTTATAAAAATTATCTAAAATAATATTTAGTATCATAATAATATGGCAGTGTGTTGAACAAACTGCCAATTTTATATAAGTTGCCTATGCATATTTGCAAGAAAACCGAGAAACCAAAATTTATTGGAAATTAGAATGTTAAATCTGAATGTAAGACATTCCACACTGGCAATGGCCACATACATTTACATCCAACAAATATACTTCAATACAACAAAAAATGCACAACTATTTTCTTCATTCCGCACACTACGGCTTGTCTTCAATTTGCTTTCGCCATTTAATCGTATTCATGACTCGATTCACGTTTCGTTATTAAATTCTCACGTTCTTCAGCTGAGCTTTTAAGTAGTGTGGAGCCAGCTGGTGGCAATACAGTACGGTTAAGCGCCTTCGTGCGATGTAAACCCTCTGTGAGACCAGATTCAGTAAGTACTTCCACTTCGTCATCATCCATATTACGCACCGAGAAGTATGGATGTGATGAAGTCGGACGAAATTTATAAGCCGTCAAGACGAAGAACACATAAGTTGCCATTTCGTGGAACATCTCATCCAGCCAAGCATACTGAAATGCCACGGTCATCTTCAGCAGATACACAATGATACGTGTGAAGTAAATGTAACAAACTATCATTATGTAGAATTGACGGAAAAGCTTGAGTTTGCGCAAATTTATAGCAGCTTTGCCGTCGGTGGCCGACGCCTCATGCAAATGGCGTATGGACCAGACAATCGGGAAGAGTATGGCACCGCAACAGAGCAAATCAACGAAAATAAAAATATTGCGCCAAGTGCGGAACTCAATATCGCTCTCTTCGGACTCGTCAATTATGATCTCAGCAACGTTGGCAAGTACCTAGCGTGATAAATATTATGCGTTAATGAGAATTGTTACTTATTATTGTTAGTAACAATTATTTTACCTGCAGCGGTATGACAATCATGAAGATTTTCTTATCCTTATCAGAAAGTATGGGTTTAATGAATGTCCAGCCGGTGCCCATAAGCACGATTGTGATGAATAATACGGAACCTTTCAATCTGTTATTTAAAAAAAATATAAATTTTTAAATAATTTTTGCACAAAAAAGTATTTTTTCAATGAAAGATTATTGAACCAATATTTTTAAAATGTGCCATATTTCATTTATATACTTACAAATGTGTTATGTAATACAATATCGCCCAAGCTTCAACGTGCTCACCGCGTATTTCGATAAAATGATAATTAATGGCGTGGAACATGAGAGACAGCGACTTAAGGAACACCAGCAAGGCCATTATGTAGTGTAGTTTGTGAACGTTGTGCCTAAAAGTGCAAATAGGATATATAAATTTCCCGAAAAGAAAGCATATTCTAATCTCTAAACGTGTACGCACTTGCTCTTCTTCAAAATGAAGATCCAGAAGAAGCCCGACAAGCAAAATAGTACGCTCATCATGGAATATAAAGCGGGGAGCGGCATTTCGCCAGCGGAAAGGAAATTATTTTCATTTTTCTCCTCAATGTCCACCTAAAAAAGCGTATGTTTTTACATTACTACCGCTACATAAATTCCTTAGAGCAACTTACATCGAAAGAAACCTCCTTCAATCCCCTGTAATTGGGGCAAGAGTGGAAATGCAGGTTGTAAAGACCCTCATCATGCAAGGCGGCCACAAGCATGGAGAACTATGATGTTTACTTATAAGTAATGCAATATGTACTAACATACAACACCGTTAACTTACCGACATATTGTAATAGACCTTTCCATCAATAACTCGCTTTGTCAATGGCATTGTATAGTTGCGGCAAATCTCAAACTGCGCATTATCTTCGAAATTAATTTGAGATGCCGTAATTGCAGGTGCGACTTTTTCCGGTTCGTGAGGGAAAGGATTTTCCTCTGCAATAGATTGAACTTCTTTATTAGCATCTGCTGCTATTGGCGCTTTGACAGCAACTGCGTGTACAGCTGACTCGGCAACTTTTGTCGGTAGTGGTGCATTAACAGCTGGCAATGGAGATGAGGGCTTCGAAATTATTTGTGGCACTTCAACCGAATCGTCGTCATCAAGCATTTCACGTTCCTCCAATGGTATATCGTTTTCATCACCAGGTGCAACGGCCGCGTCATCACTACGCCTACGGCGCTGTAGAAAGATTGTTGAATCGCTAAGCTTAGAGTAACGCTTTCCACGGTACATAGGCAGCTCATCATGGTTGCGTACAATGTGTTGATTCTTCCACTCGGGCGAACATTTTACTCTTATACTGAAATAGGTTAAAATGTAAATTTTTTTATTGGCAGTTGACATTTTTTTTTTTATTTTAAGGAGACCTACAGCTGATTTTTCAAGTCCAATAGAAATATTAAAATTGGACCACTGCGCTGCATTTCTGCGGGTTCCTCTAGTATGCATCTGTTTTGATGCGAGTCCAAGTATGGGTTTAATTGGTCTATTGTAGTTTTATCTAACGTTAGGCCAAACTAAACGAAATAATATAATTTATGTTATTTTATTATTTTAATTTATTATATTTTTTTATGTTAATATAACAAACAAATAAATGAATTCTCACCAAATCTTGTTCATTCTCATCTTCTATATGCATTTTACTCAACAGCACATCTAAATGTCCACCAATATAGAAACCGAATGTGCTCAAAGCTATATATGGCCGCACGTCATGCTGCAACGGAAACAAACCGTTAACTCAGTTACCATACAAACTTTTGTCGCATCATTTACTTACGCGAACTTCTAGGTGATGCTTTCTGGCTGCCACTAAAGCTATCAGCAGTGTTTGGAGAATTAGAAACTTGCATCTTGTCTGATAACCCATGTTTATTTTCGTTATTTATGGCTAAAACAAACGTCTGCGATAGCCGACGATATCAGTTCTGTATCGAAACGATCTATATTTTTTTCTGGTGGCACATAAACATTTAAATAGATCGTATATATAAACTTCGATTGAATTACACAACCATATACCTGTTATTTTAGTTTTCAACTGCCTTTTTAAGTTATTTATCAATATACAATTTTCACAATATCAGCAGCAAAATATCAGAAAATATGTACGTATAAAATTTACGATTCGTCAGGAGGAGGAACATCTGATTGTCAATGTTAAAATTACATTAACGCTAGGTGGCGCACAAAATTTACACATTGAGTCAGATGATTAATATAATATAAAAATATAAAATATTTTATTGCTACGATTTGTTAAAAAAAAAATTATATATTTTACGATGATTACGATTAGTCACTAAATTATGAAGCTAATATGTTTAATACAAAATATTTCGATTTTGAACAGTACCAAATATAACGCATATTTATGAAAATATATTATAAGTAGGAGTATCGGAATGAACTTATTTTATAGATTAAATTTATGTGTTTATATAAATACATTTAACTATTTAAATCAGTTATCAAATAAAGAAATGTTTATTTTTTGTTACGAATTTTCTTCAAACATTCCCGATTTATTGGTGTACGCCCTGTACTTGCAAGCGCATCCGGCAACTCGCAATGGTTTTGACAGCTGTCAAAAAGCAATGCTGACAACTTGAGCAATATGGACTTCCTCTTTTTCGATACGTTCGCGTTCGGGTGAATTTGTCAAAAAATTCAACAAAATAAATCTTAGGTAATCTTAGAGAAAATTCACATAAAGGTCTTTGGAAATTTCAACAAGTGCTGTGGAAAAGTGTTTTATTACAGAAAAGAAGTATATTTCGCGTCATTTCTGTCACATATTTATTATTTTTGTGTACATCTATGAAGTGAAATGAATTTGCTCACGTCTTGCCCGAATACCTATGCCATTGATATTTTGTTGCCAAAGCCATGCAGTATGTTTTTTGCAACATCAGCTGAAGCAAAAGTTCAGTGAAACGGCTTTTGGGATTTATATGGCCTAAATTTTCTTTACGTGGTTTTCTTAGCGCTACAACAAATATTGATTGCGGCGTTTCTATAATAAACTGTCAAATTTGCATATGAATGTTTGCGTGCACATTCGTTGCGTGGCTTACGATGAAATTCTACGTTTTTTTATAGTAAACTATTGCTGATTCTGCAGAACTCAATTGTAAATAATCCACAGCACATGAAAATTCCTCTGAAGCAACGATATTCTTAAGCGTATATTGGTTTTAACGTATCCTTTGTTTATTTTTCAGCCATGGTGCGAATGAACGTATTGGCCGATGCCTTGAAATGCATTAACAACGCTGAGAAGCGTGGCAAGCGTCAGGTTCTCCTGCGTCCCTGCTCCAAAGTTATTGTCAAATTCCTTACCGTAATGATGAAACATGGCTACATTGGTGAATTCGAAATTGTTGATGATCATCGTTCCGGCAAAATTGTAGTTAATCTGACTGGTCGCTTGAACAAATGCGGCGTCATCTCGCCCCGCTTCGATGTGCCCATCAACGACATTGAGAAGTGGACCAACAACTTGTTGCCCTCTCGTCAATTCGGTTATGTTGTGTTGACTACATCCGGCGGTATCATGGATCATGAAGAGGCCAGACGAAAACATTTGGGAGGTAAAATTCTTGGATTCTTCTTCTAAGCGGGACACAGGATCGTTACACTATTAAAAGTGTATTTAAGCTATTGCAGCTGGCAAAAGCAAAGTGTTTATATTATTTTTTACAAAACTAGAATGATAATAGTCACTGAAAAACTGCAGTAATTGTGCGTGAAGGAGAATAAAGAATTGAAAAATTTTATATATATGGGTTTCCTTACATTTTACCGGCTATTTTATGATAGTATTGTGCCAAATATCTTTATACAAATAACAATGGTGTATTGCGCGTATAGTGAGCCAATACACATATTTGTGCATTAGACAAAAATCAATAATGCTTGATACAATAGTGCTCAAGTGAATTGTTTTAACGCCTTAAAAATGTATTCCCCACTTATAATTTAATTTTTATAATCAGAAATCGGTTGCTGCGTTAAAAAACATTTGTGATGCCAACTTTCTTTAGTTAAAAGACCGGAGATGTGCGTTTATTATATACTCATCGTTTGTCAGATTTGCTTCGTGTATGGTTTACAATAAATAAAAAAACAATGATCCGGCGTCTTGCACCGAAGCAATTATACCCTTCACACGACAGTCGAGTTTAAGTAATCGGCACAAACCCGTACTTTATTCCGACCATTGCTTCAGGAATATTTTCTGCCGCTACAATAACAACAACAAACCAACCTTCATAAGTACACAAGGCTCGATGCAAGAACTTGATTTTGATATGTCAGTTTGTATGGTATAGATGGCAGTTTCTCCGATGATGTTTTTCCTAAGTGTTATAAAGTTCATGGCACAGCGGGTATATCGTTCAGGGTATAAAAATATAGATTTCCGTTCCGTTCATTTATTTTCACTCAAAAATATAATTTGCAGTTGCGCTCTTAGTTAATCAACTTATTTTTAAAACGCCTAAAAGTATGCAAAATTTATACTGGAAACCGTTCGGTTTAAAAACAGAATTTGCTATAAGCTTGCAAAGTGCTTTTAGAAAAGAGCGCAAAATAAAATATTTTCTCCAAGATATCAATACAGGAATGTGTGTATTAGAAAAAGTTGTATTTGCAGTACTGTTATATTAGTCATATCTTATCAACATTTTCATGAACGTTCTTGCATACTCGTATGTATATGGATGTCGGCGTGTTTGTAAGTAGAAACCAAAGCTTCATATACTTTTGCAATCAATTTTGTATTTCAATAATGCTAGGAAACACATTTTGTTTGCTATGAAGACCACTGCACATGTGCGCAAATATGTAAGTATGTGAGCTTATCAGCAAAACAAATAGTAAATACCACCATTTGCACTCGATACTAGAAATGATTCGACACTGCCGTACATTTGTATTGATGGCTTTTTGAGGAATATAATACAATTTCCAGACACTTTTGATTGTTCGTGTCTAAGAATGCTCTGCTATAAATCATGTACGTTTGTATATGTTTAGTGTAGTTATTAAATATAGAATTTTGTACCTGTGCATAATAAAGGCGGTAAAATTTCCATTTCCAATAATAGCTATCTTCCAACTATTTTGATAACAGTTAGCATTTTATATGAACCCTGCCGACCTTATATTAAAATGTTGTATTGTGCAAAACAACAAATAGTAAATTAATGCTACTAAGTTCTAATCTGAATATAATTTCACGTCACCAAAACATTATTGCGGCTCGAATGACCCCAAAGTGAATTAGTTGTTTGTGCCATTGATGCCTCAGATACATACACATGTACATATATACATACATACATATGTACGTCAGTAGTCAGGAATTACTTGGCCATTATAATTATTGGATTTCAATTAGTTACGTTTCGGCTTTACTTTTTTTACTATCTTTAATAGTTGCTCTTTTATCGCCGCTATTAACTATAAGCTGATCAATATTGATAACATCGTACGTGGGCTATTAAGCATATCTGTTGGAGTTTTTTCATTTGTATAAGCACAAATATGTACTTATGTATATAATAAAAGCCATACTTATCATAGGTGCTTGCTATTATTTCTTAGAGCCACTACTTGAAAAGCTGAGGTGATAATTAGGATGATTCTGTATTTGCTATTTGCTTTTATGTGGTTTATAACAATAGAATGCGTGCCGTGCTTACTTTATCAACAAATAGCAAACTTTCAAGAAATCACTTATCTCAATAAGCTGAATCATGGCATGGCAAGTGTGTTTGGCTTTATTGCATCAGTGCTCACCAATGCGATGGAACTTAAATTCACGAGTAGACTATTGGCACGTCTGTGCGTATGCTTGGACATAATAAACATAATTGAAAATCGAAGCAAATATCGTACGGTAGATGCATATAAGTATATGGACATCACTACATATGTATGCATGTACATCCATACAACATATCGGATTAAGGAGCTGTTATGGTAGTCTTCACCAGATGCAGTCGTGCTGACCAAATGCCGCAGATAACCAACAACATTCAGTTCATTCTAATGAAATTTATTTTATTTTGGTTCTTGTTGGGGAGCTGGGTTGCAAAAATTCAAGAAAGGGCATACCATTGAAAGAAAGAATAGAATAAAACTGCAAGCGTTTTGTGAAAATGCAATATGTACATACGTACATAAATCTATAAAAATGCTTTGGCACAAGTGCATACATATATGTATGTATCTACACACCCATAACATACAGTTGCACTTGCCTCTTCATACATACATACTTACATACATTTCTGGGTGCGTGCATTGAATTTTAATGAATTTGCCCAAGTCTAGTCTAGCGAATGTACATAGCCACTCAAAGAGCAAGCTAACCAGCGGCGTGTGTGCTACAAGTTTTCTGCACTTCACATTGAAAACGAAATTATGTGCAACCGAACAGGAAATTCTTATATGGAGTCGCATGGTGACAAGTTGTATATGTGCAATTTGTATGTACATGTAAGGATAAGCAAACGCGCTTTGCGCTTACTGCATTAAGTGGTCTGGTATGTGATACCGGCTGATGGGCGAAAAAAAAACGTCCAACACGTTTAAATAGAGGGCAGTAAACCAGCAAGCGACAGATATTATGAAATCGTTATCAACACACGTTGTTCCTGAATTGTATCACTCTCAACACGCTGTTGACCGGTTTAGAAGCATTTCCCCACATAATTCTTCATACAAATATGGCACCACATCTGCGGCCGCTCCAATACAATTCAATCCAAGCTAAAATGGCTGTAGTAATCTTATCATGGCGTTCATGTAGATAATAAATAATCATAATATTGTTGAGCACTCAACGGCACTTCTGCATGGCAAGCGTTTATTTCATTTGTATAACCATTTTTTATCAAAGATCTAGTGTAATCCCCCGTATTTGTATTTGCTATGTTTATACACATGTACATCATACTTTATATCGCTGTTGCCAAAAAAAATTTAAATGACGAAATCTAATCTTTGGACAGGTATCACCAAACGCGCTTCCCGTTCAATACTTGTCGATTTGGAGAATTCCCCCATTGTTAATTGTGGCTAGACATGCTACATTACAGGTACAAAGGTTTGCTGAAATAAAATTAATAAATTGTGTAACTTTTCACTTACTATCCCCCATTTCTTAACACGTTGAGGACGGCGCTGCTTTTAGTTGGCAGTTTCACCTTAGTGTATGACCCACCGGTGGGTCGCGCCGTTCTCAATGTGTTAATAATGACCGGCAAAAAATATGCATTTATGCATTATATTTTTTAAATTGTTTATTGCTGCGGAATTGTATTTGTTGTGAAATAGCAGGGAGTTAATAGTGAATGATTTTTTTATTCCATTTTTATTTCTGTAATAAACACTTTCCAGCAACATACATTAATTGAATTTCAAATGAACATTAGTTCTCCGAATACAAAATGAAAACTTGTTGGATATGCGCACACATACATATATTTTATATAAAGAATTACGAGCTAATGCATAAAATGGGCCTCATTATAGCGCACTTTGAGTGCTATTGTTTTTTTTGCAATGCTGTTCTTTTGTAATTTGCAGTAATGATTTTTTAAGTTATTTTTTAATTGTTCTTGTAACGTACAACTTCCAGCGTCGTTATGGACACAACATCTGATTTTATTCTTTTGCGCAATTCACTTCACAGCTGCCTTAATAACTTATGATATGCTTAAGAAGCAAGGGCGAAGTATTCCTTTGATTTCTTGGGATCAGCAATCATGGTCTTCTCACCGGGCTTCCAGTTGGCTGGGCATACTTCACCGTGCTCATCGGTGAATTGGAACGCCTGAACTAAACGCAAAGTTTCGTCGACACTGCGTCCAACTGGCAAATCATTGATGGTTACTTGACGCAAATTCTGGCTTCTGTCAATAACGAAAAGTCCACGGAAAGGAATGCCGGTTTCTTCATCCAACACACCGTAGTCACGTGCTATCTTCATGGATTTGTCGGCCAACAATGGGATAGATAAATCACCGAGACCGCCCTGTTTACGTGGTGTGTTAATCCATGCTAAATGCGTAAAGTGACTGTCTGTTGAGCAGGCAACAACTTCACAGCCAATATTGCGGAATTCGGACACGCGATCCGAGAACGCAATAATTTCGGTTGGGCACACAAAAGTGAAGTCCAATGGGTAGAAGAACAACACTAGGTATTTGCCTTTATAGTCGGTCAGATCGATATCTTTGAAGGTGCCATTGACGACGGCGGTTCCCTTGAAATGGGGAGCGGACTTCTGAATTTTCGGCATCTGCAAAATACAAATAACAACCACATATACAGTTAAAAACACCGTACCAATCAATTGCAGTAAATAACTTATAACCTTTCTGGGGCAAGCTCAGTTCAATTTCACCTTTTCAACGCGGTTAATGTACTGAACCTCATCATACAAACGGGTTTTTTATATACAATTTGCGTTTACCACAATAAGCAGTGAATCAGCAATTTAGGTACCTACAGACGGAAAAGTACGAGAACTGCAAAAATCTAGCAACAAATACAATTAGAAAGAGCAGACTTTGCGAAGCGATAGTTTGTCTTTTCGAGACTAATGCGCCGGGTTAGCGGTGCGGAGGTCTGAAACGAACCCGGCTGCTGACGAGTTATTAAAACGCTTTACAATTTATGTATGTACATATATATACACTATCAGATCAGTTCACTAATTTTTCTAGAATCTTTTAAATTCATTTGCCTGAAAAATATCAAATATTTATTTGCTACCATATTATTTATATAATTAGTCCCTTTTATTTAACCTTCATTACAGACATTCCCAACTACTTTATTGACTCGTTTCATATGAAATTGAAAACCCCCCTTATTGCAGCATTTTTACTTACGTCTTATATTATTTTCCGCAAAATTAATTCACACGATAATTTGTTTTACCGGCAGCGGGAGAATTTACTCGAAAACGCAAAAACGCACTAGTGTGAGGCAGCAGGCGAGTAAAAAATTATATACAAAACGGAATAACACGAACTTACGTCCAATCTGTTCGAATAATTGCAAAAGAATGATTATTTTAAATACGACGTCCAGAAAACAGCTGCCTGTATTGCAGCTTTGACAGCAGTTGGCAAAAGCGCGCGCAATGAAAAGCTTCGTTAATAGCGGTGGGCACACGTTACGATATTTCGCTTTGGTAGCAGAGAATGTATAATGCGTTCTCTGTAGTCAATATAAAGGTGACACCACTTTTTTAAAATACAGTATTTGGATTCTCTTGCTCTTGTAAGATTGCAGATTGCAAAAATTCTATACCGAAATATACAAGGGCACGAGAGGAGCCATTGCAAAATCTAGTGATATATGATCGGCTGATTCGATAAATTTATTGTGAACGCCTATTATGCACGGCTATTGTGAATTGGCGCACCTTTTGCATATATTTTTAACAAAAAAAAAAAAAAACTGTAACAAATCTTTATAATTTAAGTAAAATTATAAAATCTATTTAAAACTTAGCTTCCTCAACAATTTAACGTCAAAATATGTGTTTAAGTAAATTGACAGCAAGTACAGGGTTGCAATTATTTTTTTACGTGTCATTGCACGAGAATAAACATGGGTTTTGGTTTGACATGTTTCACAGCCATTGCAAACAATTTTCTGGGTGTGTTTGTTGTTGTGCAGGTGCAAAAAGAGGATATATCTGCATTTCATGCACCATGTAAGGGTTTTGCAAGAGCAAGAGAATACCCTTAATATGTGAATACGGCTTTGAAATATTTTCAGCAGTAACAATATGTATATTTTTCAGTTTGAAAGTGATTGAAACATTTGCATAAATTTTGATGATAATTGTGGAGATTACTCAATACTCTAATAATAGTATAGAAAAATTACCAAAAGCAAATATTCGATTTCTGACGTCTTTTAAATATTAAGCATTCATTTTAAAAATATTAACGAGCTTTTATTATTGTGAAAAATTTTTGAAATGGAAATTTTGGCTTGTACCATTCGCACTTTATCTTCATTACAGACTTCCAGCGTTGCATTTTACATCGTCCATATTTACTAAAAATTTTATAGCGTGGCAACATTGCGCGTAAACAATAAATGATTGGGAATTAAAAACAAGCGCCGAAAACTATGCTATAGTTGTACGAAGATTTGTATGCAGACATTATAAACAGGAAGATAAAAAGTATTTTGCTGAAAATAAGCGGAAATAAATTGAAGTTTATTAAAAACATGTAATCATTTATGTACCGTGAATGCAACTCTATCTACGCAATGTTGCCCTGATTTGCTTATAGACAACAACTGGACTGGAATATCCAGCCGTCACGGAAATGTTCATTCAATCGCAGTTTGTCGACCACAACGGGTTTCACTAACAACGGTATATTTTCTTGCCTTCGGTGTGGCATTTTTTCACACACACCTACAAACCAACATACATACAATAGCAACAATAGTGACAGCATTAAGCGAAAAAATAAAGCTGTGATAAATCGAAACATTGTAGTCATACAAAAAAACATTCAAACACACATAAAAAATGTGAAGAGGCATTGAATTCTGTTTAAATATGGTTTAAAATTGCTTAATCTTTGATTTTACGACGAATGCAAGCAGACGAAATGCGAAGCGGAAGTTGAAAAAAATACATATTAACAACGGAGAAAACTAGGGATCGTTGGATGCGAAAGTTGCCGAATAGCTAACATACACACATATGTTGAAACGAATAAAACGAATTGAAAGCGCATAAGAACGAATTGATAAGAATCTTCATTTATGGTCGGTGTCTAAAAGGAAAACGAACAACGAACATATTTTCTTTACAACTTTTGATAAATATACACTGAGATTACAGCGCAAATTAATTAATTAGCTGCCAAATACAACATTTGGGAGTGCGTAGAATGAGTGCGTGTTAAAGAGCAAAACGGCCAAAGCAATAATACACAAACACTAAGCAAAAGCAGCTTGTGGAGCAGCTATTAACTGTAGAAGTTCTTGGGAAATCTGTAAAAATTTTTGTCCACATGAATATGCTACACACCTTTAGTGGTAGTGGCGGCGGCGGGGGAGGTGGTCCTTTTGGCGATTCTAGTGGTAAGTACGAATTTGCGTATGAAAGGATTTATCAAAATACAAAAACAAAAAACAAAAAAATAAAATAGAGAAATTTGCAGAAACAATGAGGAAGTGTCGTGAAATATTAATGTTGGACATGGACAAATGTACATATGTAAATACATACAAACATATGCAGTTATGTATTTGCGATTAAACTTATGTACATAGCTACATGTAAATATACTGTAGTATTTAATGTCGTGCTATCCTTCGGCCATTTTCGGTTCGCTTCCTTTCAGCTATGCAGACTCAAAACCCAATACATACTTTTTAATTAAGAGTTACAAGGCATCAGCTGCAGGGAACTTTTTTCCTCACATAAACTACAACTTTTCTATATTCTATCACAATAGGGGGATTCTCTTGCTCTTGCAAGATTGCAGATTGCAAAAATCCTATACCGAAATATACAAGGGCACGAGAGCAGCCATTGCAGAATCTAGTGATATACATATGTATGAACGGCTGATTCGGTCAACTTATTGTAAATGACTATTGTGTATAGATATTGTGAATTGGCGCAACTACTGCATTCATTCTTAACAAAAAAAAAACAACAAAAAAGATGTAAGAAATCTTTATAGTTAAATAGAAATTATAAAATCTATTTAAAATTTACCTTCCTCAAAAATTTAACGTCAAAATATGTGTTTAAGTAAAATGACAGCTAGTACAGGGTTGCAATTATTTTTTTACCTGCCATTGAACGAGAATAAACATGTTTTTTGGTCTGACATATTTCACAGCCATTGGAAATAATTTTCTGCGTGTGTTTGGTGTTGTGCCGGTGCACCAATAGGAAATATCTGCAATTCGTGCACCGTGCAAGGGTTTTGCAAGAGCAAAAGAATACCCCTAATGTGTCGCTGCAAGAAATAACGAGCTTTTTCATGAAATAATGTACAATATATTTATATTCGTCTGATATTTGTTGAACATTTATCGTATACATATGTAAGGTGTAACCAAACAAAAACATATGTGTGCATGTACGTTCATGTTTATGCAAATTACTCTTTATGTATGTATTGTATACAACAGTAAAAAGGCCTCATTCGTAAATACGTTGTGGGTGAGCATTATTTCCACAACAACTGAGTTATTAACAACAAACTGTAGAAGAGAGAGAGAGAGTGGCAGTGTAGAAAAAGGGATGAAAACAAACTGACTAATTGAATTCTCGAGTGATTAAATCGTTCTTATCCAATAAGATCACGTATGTGTATGGATTAACCCGCAGCTAAAGATTAAGAGTGCATTGTTTTAATATTTGATAAGAAGTTCTTCTACAGCTTATGGGCTCAGCTGCTTGTAACAGCTGTGCTTAAATATGGTCCAGAAGAGCGGACCAATATTATTGGGGCAACGTAACTTTATTTTAGTGCTCGTGGAACTCAGACACCAACATATTACAATTAAAAGCATAATTCGGCACACATCTGGAAGGTAAAAAATATTAAAAAACAAAAAATTTAATTCGGTTGCACCGAAGCTAGAAGTTTTTCACAGTTAAAAAAGGTTCCTTTGTTTTCACTGAAAAATTTTATCAGAGATTATGGCGTTGCCTTAGCCAATATTCTGTGCCGAATTTCGTGAAGACAATTCGTCCAATTTGTATGGCAGTTACATATATCCTATAGACGTCCGATCTAAACAATTACTTAAATATTACGATATCTTAGATAATTATCTTTGCAAAATTTTTAAAAAATATTTCGTCAAATAAAAAAATTAAGTTTGTATGCCAGCGGTCAGATCAAATAAGGATCTTCTTGAGAAGAAAAATATGTGTGTGGAATTTCAGAGCAATATCTCAAAAGCTTAGTGAGTAGTTCGCATATATACTGACGGCTGAACAGACAGACATGGTTAAATCGATTTTTATAGAACTTTCCACGTTCTTTCTGGGTGTTACAAACGTCAAGACGAACTTAATATGCGTATACTTTTCAGTATATAAGTATAAAATTGTATACTAAGTCCCTTATTGAGGTTCAAGTAGAATTTATTCAAATAACTCTCAATACTGGATACATTTAAGTTATTATTGAGTGATTTGAGGTACTTTTTCAAGTTTGTAATAAGATTGAGGTTAGCGACGCTCTTTTATAACCGCCACTTTTAATAATTTTTTTCTTAGAAATTGTATTCTTGGACAGAAATTTTGTATTATAAATTTTGGGTGTTTCTGTTTTCTATGTCCTTGCGTGGGTTTTGCGGAAATACATACATATGCATGTAGTATATATATTAATTAATTATATATTAATTTCTTAAAATATAACAATATTAGATTAAAATCTTAAAGATACTAAGTACCAAGGCTAGAAAATAGCGGAATCAGACAGAGACAGTTTATGAAAAAAGACATGCCAAAGCCATCTGCTAATCAGCTGTTTCCTCGCAATCCTTCCTTCAAGGGCACAATATGTGAAAGAGCCAGCGCCAGTTTCAAGGCAATCTAAAGTCTAACTTTTTAATGGGTATGAGTAGAATAATGAACTTTAGTAAATTATTAATTGGCCACTAACTACTCGCTGTGTCTACAACAACTACACAACCACAACAGTTGTAGGTGCTTGTTGATGACTTTTGCGGAATCACAGTCTATGATATTGTTTTGCTTTAGCTCTTGTTGTTGTTATTTATGTATACGTTAACCACACTCATTCGGCTCGTGAGTACGCATCATTTGGTAGGTTGTAGATGGGTGGGGTGTCGTAAGCTAACCGGTGCAATTGTGTTGTTACACATCCACCTCCACAATGTATATATAATATATATATTCGTACATACATATATAAATGTTTATGTATGTAACTACATAACTCCAACTACATGGTGCGCATGTACAACATAAGCCCTTATGCACATACATACATATTACTAYATACAACGTATTTACTACATACATTTGTATGTGTGTAGGTAAGTGTGTTTGTGTTTGGGTTTATGTGATTGCTGATGGCTGCCGTGCGACCTTATTTGAGTTTTCACTTGGGTTAGGTTAAAATTCAAGGGAGTTTAATAGCACCTCATGCTGAAAGTCAAGGTTACAATCTTGTTATGTACACAAATACACTATGGTCATTTTCATACACATACATATGTATATTTTATATACATATGCTGGGAGCTACATATGTAAATACTGCTTTGTATTAGTGATATGTAAATGTGTATTACAACTAGATATATATAGTATAACAGTGTAAACATTATACATAGGTATGCATGTATATATATACATAATTGTGTTATAACTGTTTTATTACAAGTGGCATGCTGCTGCTATTTCTGTTCTTTCAAAAATGTAAATATTTTTCTATTATCGAGCAAATGAAAAAAATATATAACAATCAGCAGCTTTAGTCTTTTGAATGTAAATTCCTTAGAATGCTCGAAAAGATGAGAACTTTAGGAAAGTCATCAACAGGGAAATATCATTGAAATCCATTGGTTTTAAAGGAATTAACATGCTGATGGTAAAGCATCTAGTCTCGACGGGAGTCAGCTTTGACCACTTTTCAGATACCCGATGTGTGGAAAATAAAGAGTCCATTACTAAAACCTGGGAAATCCGCCAACAAATTCGAGTACTATCATCCGATAACTCTCCTCTCCCCAGTAGTGAAGAGACTTGAGGCCTTGCTACTCTCCGACCTGCACACATCAACTGAGCCTATTAAACCACCAGTATGGCTTTCGAAAAGTGCACAGTACCTCCAAAGCGCTTAGCGTCATAAACGCCCATATAGTTCAAGACCTTAATCGGAAACCACGCTGCGAGAGCACGATCCTCGTAGCGTTGGACTTGTCAAAAGCCTTTGACACCATCAATTACATAATGCTACTTAAGGACATCGAAAAATCTAAGCTCTCTCCAAGACTGAAGACTGAATTACTTGACCGGTCGTCACATAATCCGTACTATTTCGAGGTAAAAACTCAAAATTGAGAAGAATTAAGCAAGGGATTCCGCAGGGTGGTGTTATTGTTTATCTACATCTCGAAACTCCCGCAACCACTAGAGGGAATTTCTATCCACTTACGCTGACGATTGCACGATATTGACGTCGGGAAATGGAATCGATGGTGTTGCCACGAGAATCGACAGTGACCCTTGTCAAACTTCGTTCCAGATACTGTAGCAGGTTAATCTCCTACTTATTGACTCCTATTTGTTCGGCGTGCCACGAATCCTTGCATGACACTAACCACCTCTTGGCATGCCCAGCTAACCCTACACATCTGACAACCTACTCCCTATGGTCCGACCTCGTCAAAACAACACGTTTCCTGGGCTAACCATTAGACGACGTCGATGTGAATTTATCTGAGCTTTACCATCCTAACGGGGACTAGATAACCCTTAAACGAACAACAACAAGAAATGACCATCTTCTTGAAGAGAACAGAACGAGTGGGAAACTTCAGATCAATAACTCGAAAACTGACGAGCTAATTCGCTTAAACATACATATACAGACGGGCAGATGGACGTGGTTAAATGACCACCCTGATTATTTTTACATACATATACTTATTTATGGATTCTCGGTGGGCTGAGGGCAATTGTTTTGAGCAATCATATTATATTATCTTCCTCAAATTTTGAGATCAAAATGTCTCTCCCATAATTCACTTAAGAGTATTGTGCTTCTCAAAGCACGCAGTCGCTATTTCATGCTCACTCTCGACAATCGAATACTCTTGATTATATTAAGCACAAAGTGTTGATTGGACGCAAGGATTTTATCATAAAAACTTTTTACCTTCATCCTGATGAACGGGACATTAATTTCTACATATTACTTTCTCATTTTCCTTCGATTACTTTTTATTGCCATATTTCTATTGTAGCTTTGAATGTCAGCTTTAATTTGTGATAGCTACTGCGTAACAGTCTCTATGACGGCACATTACACAAACTTAGTAGTGCATATGTGTATGTGACTATATAAAGTTGCATGTATTTGTTTTTTTTTTCCAGCAGCATCCGCTTTATGATTAATGCGAAAAGTTTTAGAAACTTTTACTGAATTGCATTGAACAATTCAAGGCATTTCTGGAGTGTCATTGCTGCTATACTCTTAATTATTAGAATTTGCTAGAATATACCACGCACATATTAAGTGTTTATATAGCATAATAAAATATATTTAAGTGTTTGATATTAAGAGCAGAGAGTACTTAGAAAGTGGCAAAATATGACACGAATGACTCTGAGCTTAAAGTTACTTGAGCAATACCGTCACATTTATGAACTTTTAATTTAGTCATATTGAGAGAAATTGGACAAATTTGAATATATTTTGTAACGAAAATCTATACTATATATATAATAATTTGGTTTTTTCAATTTTTTTCATTAAGAAAGTTCAAGTAATTAAGATTCGTCAACCATTCACCTTGAGCAATTTTGCATTAGAGCAACAAACCTCATGGTATTCAATAATTTTGCCTCTTGCAGCGTCCAATAGTAGTTTACATAAATTTCTGTTGTTGAAATTTATCTTCAGCATTTAATTTAAGTCGAAGAAGGTAAAGCAAAGATATAAATTTTAGTTTAGCAATAAAAAAACGGTCACGTTGCTCATAAAAGTTGATTAGATTTGGTAATTTGTTTCCTTACTATGTTTACTTCGCACAGCAAGGTGTGCTTCATTTTCACGCTGTCACAAATGCTAAACGGATATCGTTATAACGATTGCAAAAACCTCCTTTTCTAATGCTTGGGATTAAATTTCGTTTTCAATTCGGTACTTGGTATTAAAGTTTTTAGTTTATTCTTTATATTTTATATTATATTTCCAATTTTTTCTTTGAAAAACAGATTATCGAAAAAACTTAAAACACGTTTTTTATCGAAACATTTTTTTTATCGAAAACTAAAATATATTGAAATTTTTTTATCGTTAAAAAATTTAAAATTATTCTTAATTAAGATTTTCGCGATTCAAATATGATTTCATTTATTATACCCTGAACAGACTCCCAGTTGGGATTGAATTTCTTTTTCAAACCGGTACTTGGGATTAAAATTTTAATAATTTTTTTTTTAAGTTTTATACTATATTTGAAATTTTTTAGAAAAACAAAATTTTATCGAAAAATTGCATTTTTATCGAATTTTTTATCGATACATGCATTCTTATCGAAAAAATTTTTATCGGTAAAAAATTTAAAATTACTTTTAATTAAGATTTTCGCAATAATAAAAAAAAAAGTTATTCAAATATGAATTCGGTTATTATACCCTGAACAGTCCCGCAGTTTTCAGATATCGAGCAGAAATTTTGTTCACCTTCTTTTCTCAATATAAAACTGCTTATTTGTGGGAATCACTCATATAGATGGCATACAAATTGAACGGAATCAAGAGCTTGATGGGTTAACTTTTATATTTGACAAGGAATCTTCCCGAAATTCGGCATGGAAAATTGTCTAAAGAAATAATGCGATCTTCGAAGAAATTGTTTAGATCGGAAAACTATAACATATAGCTGTCATACAAAGTAAGCGATAGATCTTAAGAGGTTATATACAGTTAGAATTTTGAAAAAATCGATTTTTTAAGAATACAAACACAAAATTTCATATCGTTCCGGTGTATATTTTCGAAGTTACACGCAAATTTGACAAGGCATTTCAGAGTATTTCGAAGTACGAGCCCAAACTTTCAACGTGTTTTTCTCAAAAAAGTCGGTGACCATCATTATTCGAAAACGGTTCAACCGATTAGCCTCAAATTTTAATACGAGCTTTTTAGATATATTTTTTAGTAACGAAAAAACGATAAATATTTTTTAATAAAAATTTTAAACTCGAAATTTCGGTCAAAACTCGTTTTTTGTCAAAATTTTTTATTTTATTACTAGATTTAACATTGCTTTAACGAAATCTGTTGGGTTTTTTAATTTCAGAGGATCCAGTTCAGAGATATAGTGTTCATTGCAAAACGTGTTTCTTCAGAGGAGTTCTCGTAGTTCTTGGAGATCAGCCTTTTCAAATAAATATTTTTACTAACATTATGGCTTAAAATACAGTTAAAAGATATCATATGTGTAGACAATTTTGGATAAAAAAATTTCTCAGAAAAAATTTTTAAAAAATCACATTTTGGGGTTTCTAAATGTAATGAATTTGTAACCTGGTAGGTGCTCAAGAAAAAATAAAAATTTAACTGTCAAGTAATATTGATTTTATGAAAAAAAAAAAAATTAACTATAATGATCACATAAATCAAATTTACGAAATAAATTAATTTCAAAATTATATAGAAACTAAGCAAATGACATATTCATTATCTCTTAAGATCTCATAAGTAGTGACATTTTGTTTTCATGCGAATTTCTGCCTCCCTTACTTATTTCTAATTAAAATCCACCTCCGCAGGAACTCCAAGCAAACGCATCTCCTTAACGCTACAAAAATACAAACAGATATACAGATATGTATATGGTATATATTATTTATTCAGTTTTTTTCTAAGCTATGGCAAATCAATGTTTATATTTAAGGAAACCACCCGTTGTGCACTGTCACTCGCAAACGATAACAAAAAATCGAAAAGTATCTATGGTGATGGTTTTTTTTTTTTTACTTAATTGATGGCATTGATTTTCCATTTGTTATCATCATCATCGTCATCTGACGCTGTTGTTTCAATTTTACGTGCAAATGCGTCTACATGAGCACTAATAGCCTTGTTAATTGCTATTGCGGTACAGTCACTACATACTTACGTACGCATGCAGTTATATAAGGGAAAATACATGCTTATATAAGTGCATAGAAATTACACCTACAAGCACTGCAGCGGCATCTACTCAAACTATATAAAGAGTATTAGAGGAAAGCTGTCACTGCCGACGAAGAATTATGCTTGTCATTACTTTTCTTTGATCATACGACCTTCGGTCAGCTCTGAAAAATCTGTTCGGATATTGCAGCATTTCTTAAGACAATATATGTGCCAAATTTCATGACGATATTTTGTTTAATAATAAACCGTCTTGTCCGCACAAGGACTTCAGTTTGATCGTTTAGTTTGTATGACAGCTATGTCCTATAGTGGTCCCTTATTTGTTCCGAAGAATGAGCAGCTTTATGGAGAGAAAAGGRAGTGTGCAAAATTTTAGATCTTCTTCTTCTTTTGTTGTTATCGTCTACGCCTCTGTACCATATTCGAGGGCGGGAATAATGAGATATTTATAGAGTTTGGTCTTTGTTCGTTGATAGAAGACTTTACTTCTCTATAGCCTACTCAGGCCGAAGTAGCACCTGTTGGCAAGACTTATTCTGCGTTGAATTTCGAGGCTGACATTGGTGTTGGTGTTAACACTGGCTCCAAGATAAACGAAATTATCTACGACATCGTCGTTATGACTGTCCACTTTGACGTGGGAACCAAGTCGCGAGTGCGATGACTGTTTGTTTGATGACAGGAGATACTTCGTCTTGCCCTCGTTCAGTAACAAACCCATTTACTTCGTTTCGGAGGATGGAGCCATGTTTAGAAATTCATGAAAATGATGAAAGTTCTCCGAGAGCCATTCACTTGAGAGTGCTCAGGCACGATTCTTTTACATTCGGTCTTAGATCTTAGACCAAGTATCCTCTAGGCAGCCAAAGAACATCCGTCTAAAGGCGAGCTAAGGTGAGAAGACAAAACATACAATCCCCAGGGTTGGACTGGGTTTGGGACCCGTCATATAAAAACACTTACCAATAAAAAGAAAAGTTAGATCGATATCTCAATAATTGAGAGACTCGTTCGCTGATATTATGGTGACAGATAGGTCAATCGTGATTAATTCGACTCAGTAATATGGGTTATTTGTCTGGTTGATATCCTGCTCACATTTGGCTTAACAACTCAATTACTTACCTACACATTTGAATGACTTTTGTAACTTCTTCTTCATTTCAGATATCGAGCTAAAGGAGCGCCTAATCGCCACCGTGAAGAAGGAGGTCAAACAACTAATGGAAGAGGCTGTCACCAAAAAGTATATACACGAAGAAAGCAGCTCGGTGACATCACTGTGCGCTGCAGTGGAGGCATGCCTCAGTCATGGTTTGCGACGTCGTGCTTTGGGTCTCTTCAAAACCTCTTCGACGACAGCGTTGATACAGAAGATAGCCAGAACTTGCCCAGAAGCTGACTATATAAATCGTTGCTTGCTGGAAATCGAAATGGTCAATGAGACGCATACGATATCCGGCAAGCGGTCTTCTTCCAGCAGTGATAGTATTATAAAGCCGAAGTTGCTCAGCAAAGGCAGCAGCAATTCGGTGACGACAATCAATACGATGTCGTCGACAACTAGTGGATGTGCCACAACGGTGGTGAAGTGAGTATACACGGAACGTGGAATATGTTCGAGGTGGCAATAAACGCTATTTTTCTTTCGCAGATACTTGTGGATACGCTTGGCACTGTATGAGCGTCGTCTTTCCAAAATAATTGAGTATTTGGTCAACAATGCCAATAATTTCTACGATCGTGATGCGCTGGTCGCCGATCCAGATTATGGCTCCATACTTAGTTCGCTTTTGGTCGGACCCTGTGCGTTGGAGTTTACGCGCGCCAAGACGGCAGATCACTATTGGTCAGATCCACATGCGGATGAACTTGTATGTATAGTTAATAAAAATTTACCGTTAAGAATTAATTAATTTTAATAAATGCTCATATAATAAGGTACAACGCCACCGCATTAGTTCCGGCAATCGCACGCCTCCGATAGTGCATCGTCCCATCATCAATTTCAAACGAAGTTTGCATACGAGTTCGGAGGACACTAGTAGCGGCTCGTATAAGGCGAGTTCGCCTGCCAGCGTCGCCAAGGATTATGTTGAGTCATTGCACCAGAATTCCAAGACCACACTTTTGTATGGCAAAAATAATGTGCTGGTGTTGCCGGTGAGCTTTGCGGTTTAATTGCAATCGAAAACTCAGCTTTAACTTAATTTCAATTCAATTTCATATTAATTGCAGAAGGACGTAAATGAACCCATGCCTGGTTACTTAAGTCTCCACCAAACGGTGCAGTTCCTCACTATCAAATGGACACCGAATCAACTGATGAACGGTTACAATGAAGCCGAGGGCACCGACAAAAGCTTCTACTGGGCCTATGCGCTTAATATAAATGTTGATGAGATTGTCTATGTGCATTGCCATCAGAATCGCGGCGAAGACACTGGCGGCACTATAATATTGGTGGGTCAAGATGGTGTACAGCAGCCGCCGATACACTTTCCCGAGGGTGGTCATATGCAAGCTTTTCTTAGCTGTCTTGAGACTGGTTTGCTACCGCATGGACAACTGGATCCACCGCTTTGGTCTCAACGTGGCATTGAGAAAATGTTTCCATGGCCAAAAAGTGTACGCCGCCGCATATTACCCTCTGTGTTGGAATCCACCGATGAAACACCAATCGATTATGTCTTCCGTGTGGTGAGCAAAAGCCAGCATGAAGAGTTTTGTGAGTTTCAGCGTATTTTTTGGAGGCAAGAAGTAAGCATTAATGGGTATAATTTTTAGTGGCGACACATCCGATTTTGGAATTGGGACGGACCAGCCCACGACGCAAACATTTGAGTAGCTGTTCGACCACTGGCAGTAGTGACTGTTCCAGCAAGAGTTTATCCATGGAACAGAGTGGCGGTGACTCTCCACAGGTGTGCATGTTATTAAATCTTGTGTAATCGAGCGAGCGCTCGAAATTATTAGAGGTCCACCATTTATTTTTCATTTGAATTCTTATTCTTTATCACAATCGTGTCTATCTTCCTAGTCACAAAAAAAAAGTTTCAAAGCGTTCTTTAAGGACTTAAAATCAAAGCCAGCTCCTGAAAACAGATCCAACTTTTAAGACCCTCTTGAACCTCTTACCTTTTTTTCACAGATTCAAGCAAGCCAAACTGCAAGTATTGAGCTGGTATGTTCAACGATGCGTCGTCAAATAATATCTCGAGCATTTTATGGCTGGTTGGCTTATTGCCGCCATTTGTCTACGGTGCGCACACATCTCTCTGGTTTGGTTAATGGACGCATCACACCGGACTGTAAGTAACACGAATTTATTTCTCTGCGCCGAATAAACTTTACTGACATTTACATCCTCACATAGTAGCGGCCGACGAACAGGGACTAACCAAAGAAAAGTGGGAGAAACTTCAAGTGGATGGCGTGGTCACCAGCGATATAGAGGTCTTCCGTTTGGTGTACTTCGGCGGTGTGCAGCATGAGTTACGCAAAGAAGTCTGGCCGTATCTCTTAGGACATTACAGGTTGATATCATAAATATCACACATGTATTTAATAAAAAATTCATCCAAACTGCAGCTTTGGTTCCACACCGGAAGAGCGCGAGAAGTACGACGATACCTGTAAGCATTATTACGAAACCACAATGAGTGAATGGCTGGCCGTCGAGGCGATTGTGCGACAACGTGAGAAAGAGAAGAATGCACAGGCTGTGGCTAAGCTGACGGCTGAGAAAAATAGACGCGCAGGCAAGCCAGTATGCCGGCAATATGAAATGGATGGCGAAGATGTGGAGAATGACGTATTCGAAGATAATGATATTTCCGATATGTCCGATCCGGGTGAGGATTTCGATGAGGATATACTCATTGAGAAGGACGAAGACGAGAGCATCACCGTTACTAAAGGTGAAAAGTACAAAACCACCAGCATCACCGACTCCGGTAATGTGGAAGAGGACATCGAGATAGCCGAAGCTTTGGATGCAACGAATGATAGCCAGCAGCGTGAAGACGACGACACAAATGCAGTATTAGTGATAGAACAAAGTGAACATATTGTAGTAGAACTAGAAAATATGGATGCAATGGAGCCCCTAGAGCTGCAAGAAAATTGCTTTGCTGATACTGACAACGAGGCGGGACTAACACCTGAACATGGTAGCGCTATCTTACTTCTAAGCGTAAAGAGTTCACCATCGACCTCCTCTTATGAGACCGTTGGTAATGAATTCACCGATATCAACGAACTGGCCACATCAATGAATGTTGTGGCCGAGTCGGAGACCATGAATTTCGGCGCTGTTATAGAAGATGTCGAGCCAGAAGAGGATGCTTCGTCACATGTGACGAAATTTCACAGTGCCGACGATTTACGTCGGGCCATGGATGAGTTTACCATCGGTATTGTGGAACAGGTGCGCGATGCTGAGTCAATGCCAACACATGCGGTGATTATAACCGAGGCAGTATCAATGGATGCGCTGCAATGTGATGATGAACTCACCGATGAACTGTCACGCAAGACAAGTCTCATGTCACCGATGAACGAGGACATAACAGTGGTGGCCTCACTGGATGCACTGCAAGAGCCCAAATCGGCGTGCGTTTCACCTGCCAGCAGTAATGGCGGTGTATATAGTGTGGGTTTTAGAAGAGAGTATATTTGGTAACTGTAAATAATTTCGAATTCTTTTCTTACAGAGCGAGTTATTAGAGTCATTTGGGCTGAACTTGCACCGCATCGAAAAGGATGTGCAACGTTGCGATCGCAATTATTGGTATTTCGCTAATGAGAACTTGGATAAACTCAGGAATGTCATATCCACGTGAGTTTTATAAACCAACTTACTTTACAGTTGTTCTACATACCGTTTTTATTTAATCTGCAGCTATGTTTGGGAACATTTGGATATTGGTTATATGCAAGGCATGTGCGATTTGGTTGCTCCGCTATTGGTAATTTTCGACGATGAGTCTCTCTGCTATAGCTGCTTCTGCAAGCTTATGGAGCGTATGATCGAGAATTTCCCCAATGGTGGCGCTATGGACATGCACTTTGCGAATATGCGGTGAGTGAAATTGCCACCTCCTTAACAATTTTAGCACAAAATTGAACTCTCAAACAATATTACAGTTCCCTCATACAAATTTTGGACTCGGAGATGTATGACTTAATGGATTCGAATGGTGACTACACACATTTCTATTTTTGTTATCGCTGGTTTCTGTTGGATTTCAAACGTGAGTTGCTCTATGATGATGTCTTCGCGACCTGGGAAGTTATTTGGGCGGCAAAACATGTGGCCTCCAGCCATTTCGTGCTCTTCCTTGCTTTGGCGCTGCTGGAAACTTATCGTGACATAATATTGTCGAACAGCATGGATTTTACGGATGTTATCAAGTTCTTCAACGGTGAGAGAGAGAAAAAGTTATATTTTTTCAAATTAATTTTAGCTTAGTGTTAAAGTTTGGAATCTTTTTTTCAAGAAAATATCAAAAATTTCAAACGAATATAAAATTTTAAGATTTTTTTGAAAAGCCTTACAAGTAGAATCTCGTAAAATGAAAATCGAAGTTTTACCGATTTAAAAATATTTTTTTAAAGTTTTTTTTTTACAATTTTATGGTTTTCTCATGGTTTCTTTCAAAATATGTATTTGGAAAATTGTCCTTTCTTGTTTTCTGTTGTTCATATTTTTCGAACTTTTTTTAATTTTTTTTTAATTTTTAAATTTGTGTACATTTTTTGTAAAACAATTTTAAAAATAATTTTGAATTTTTTTAAATATCATTTTATGGTTATGATATGCTTATTTTTGGAAATTTTCTTTAAAAAGTTTGGTTTTCCTCTTTCAGAAATGGCTGAGCGGCACGATGCTCGATCCATATTGCAATTATCCAGGAGTCTTGTACTGCAATTGCAGACAATAATCGAAAATAAATAAAAATCCACACTTAAACATATGCTTACGACATACACACAAACCTTAAAGCATAGAAAAACATATGAACAAACATATATTTAAATATCCATATATATTAAAAAAATCTGAAGCAAATGTAGGCAAGTAAAAGAGAATTGGCATCCATTTTGGATAACACAAGTCAACGTAGTAGTGGAGTGTAGCCGCTTGCACCTAGATGAAACTGTAGAGT
Organism: Bactrocera latifrons; assembly: GCF_001853355.1. NCBI lineage: Eukaryota > Metazoa > Arthropoda > Insecta > Diptera > Tephritidae > Bactrocera > Bactrocera latifrons. Next base: position 948,266 of record NW_017536852.1, on the reverse strand, counting down.
AGAGCCACACACACACATAGCTACAAACAAAAGTTCAAATCAAGGTGGGTAGTGGTTATATTATATAGCAGAAGAGTTAGCTGTTATGAAAATTAAAATTAAGTTTATTTATCAAAACGGTGAATTTCGTACTGGAGAAAAGTGAAAAATATAGAACTATTTTTTTTTTGGAAAAAAAGTGAATTTAATTTAAACAAAATTAATAGGAAATTGGAAAAAAATAAATTAATTGATTAATTGAAAAAAGAATTAATTGATAAATTTTGTTTTTATCAAAATTAATTTTTTTTTTATATTTCTAATTCAATTAAAATTACAAGATAAACAAATTTTAAAATTAAAATTAAAAATTAAAGAGCAAACAATTTAAAATTTAATTTCAAATTTGTTGCTAAATTTTTTATTTTTTTTTAATTTTTTTGTAGTACAATAGCACAAAATTTTTGTTTTAATTTTAATTGAATTAAAAATTATTCCTGAGCAGACACATAAGGACTAAAACAATGCAGTAATTGCAAAAGACAAATGTAAGAACTCATGTAAATATCATTGGTTGAACTAATACTCATTACCAATACATATACATATATACAGTTAAAAAGTAAAAAAAAATAAAACAACTAAATGTAAGTAATATATTAATTGAGGTTAATCACGATCATATATACATATATATGTATGTATATGTAGTTTGAAGCAACTTGTGACAGGCTTTCAGATATAAAACAAAAAAAAAAAAAAAAAACTTGCTAAACGGCTGGGATGTAGTCCTGTAAAGGGAGAATTTACTCAACAATTTCATACAGTGGAATACATAGCGACCTGAGTTCATTAAATAAAATATATAAATGTTCACAGAAAAATTACAAAGAAGTAGCATTTAAAAGTTTAACAAAAACACAGTAAATATTACATACACACACACACATACATAGTTATAATTGTACGTACTTAGTGATGAGTTTGGTGAAATGTTTGTAAAACTTTGTGTGGAAAATAGTTGCATAGTAAGATTATACAGATTTATAAAAGTGCAAGTAGAATATTATGAAGTATATTATTAAAAAGTTATAGCCAACGATATTTAGATGCAAGACATATTAAATATGGCAGCATTGTAAAATAAATAAAAAATTATGGAGAAAAATGTAGGGAATCACCACAATTTTATACTTCCTATCAGCAAGCATAAACACATACATGCATACATGCATACATACATACATAAAAACTTGTAAATAATAATCAAATAAACATAAATGCAAAATTGTATACCAGTCCAGTGAAAAATGCAGAGAAAATTATATTGAAAAAAAAAACAATATTTATATGGATGTTTGAACGTAAAGTTTAAAAAAAGTAGTTGTTATTTATATTGTTGGAAATGCTTAAACATGTTGGAACATGCATATGCATGACAAATCTGTTGCTTTTTATACAATGCTGTAATGCAATGTTAATTTGTTGAAGAACTTGCTTAAAAAAATTGTTAAACACACAAAGAGGGAAAACAATTATATTTAGAAAATGTACAAAATATGTTTGGAAGTATAAACATGCCAATAAATGCATTATTTAGCAGTGCTATGGCTGGCATATGCCGATTAATTACGTTGCTTGTAATTATAAGCTTTATTGAAGACCAACACGCGTTGCATATAACGAAATTGTTGCTTTTGCGCCATATAATATAATTTTTAAAAAAATTTAGTGTTTTTGAGATTTTGCAACTTTAAATTTATGCATTCTTTAAAGTGCTTTTCGTCTAAAATTGT
>NW_017536852.1:927766-944979 GCF_001853355.1 Bactrocera latifrons | reverse complement strand
AAAGAGAAACAACAGGAAATGTCATTGATAAACAGCACAAAGAGAAGTGGACCCAAGACGCTTCCTTGTGGTACTCCTGAAGACGCAATGAATGTATCAGATGACACTCCATCGACACTAACAACGCATCGTCTATTGTGCAGATATGACTTAATCCACTGCAAGAAAACCGAGTGAAACCCTAAAGATGATAATTTTTTAACTCAAAACAGCAATTCAAGTGCTTTTGCGCCTAAAGATATGCTGTAATTTTTTGAAAATATAACTTTTAAATTATTTAGTTTTTTAATACGTTGTCTAGCATATTTATACTACAAAATTTAACAAAAGAACAACAACATTATGCAACGTTAAACTTATATAATCATTCAAGTGGTTTTGCGCCTCAAAATATGTTGTAAAATTTTAAAAATATCGCTTTATTTAAAATATGACTTTAGATTTTTTGACATTTTCTTTGAATAATAATTAATTTATAATCAAAACAAAAGTTCAAGTGCTTTTGCGCCTAACGGATTTTGTTACGTGGTCCTGAAAATTTTTACGGTAAAATTAAACACATAAACAAGAAAATATTGCAAGCTAAATTTTTTAAATCATTGAATCGGTTTTGCTCCAAAAAAATGTGTGGTAATATCACTATTTCCACACATTTAGATTTTTTAATTTTTTTTTTAATATTTGGCCATTATTTATAACCAAAATAGCAGTTCAAGCGCTTGTGCACCTAAAGGTATGCTGCAATTTTTTTTTAAATATCGGTTTCTTAATGCATTTTAACAACTTTGGCACATTATTCAGAAAGTTTAAAGGTTTTACTTAAGAAAAGACAACATATTTATGTATTTATATTAAAATTTTAGGCAGGTATACCCAGTATATCAAGAAAACTGTGAAATGTTAAAGTTGTGCATTAATTTTTATATCAATGCCAGTTTTTAAATTCTAAAATTTTTTTACTAATATTTTTAAGCACTATTTGTATGTTTTTTAACTAAAAGTTCTGAATACATGTATAAGTGGAATTTTAAAAAATTACATATGCATTCTGAGTTTTTACCCACCACTGTATGTGGCAAAATAAGTATACAATTTTGTTATTTAAATATTTTTCAATTCTCTAAGGAATCAGTTAATTATATGAAACAACGAAGTTGCAAATATTGTTTAACAAAAATGTCGAAAACCAAAACTTGATTAAATTATGTTGTTTTTCTTTTTAAACCGCTCAGTATTATTATTTTAAATTTTTATAACTTGTGATCATTATATTAAGATATTGTGTTTATAATATTAGTTTAACACATAATTTCCTGCTGGGCAGATAGGCAGTAAGGAGAGAGAGAGAGAGAGAGTGAGAAAGGTTTCCAAGTATTCTAAAGCATATTAACTTCAACGAGTATGCGTCCGCATAATTTTTTTTTACAAATTTGTTAAATTAAATGTTATTCAGCTTATCACTATTTTATAAAAATATAAAATTATTATTAATTTATAAAAAAAACTCGTTATTTATATTAATTTATGCATAAAAAGATTTTAGGATTTTTTTTTTACTTTTCCCTCTTTTATTATAACTTGTTTAATCCTATTACATTCTTTTAAATTAGACTACAATATCTTTTAATGACATTTAAAATATAATAAATTATTTTTTTAATATGTAATATTTAATGGCATTTAAAGTATAATAAACAGCAAGCAAAGTAAACATTATTACAAAGCAAACATTATTTACAGTTACAAATGTATATGTATAGCGAAATTGCTTATAGTACATACATACAAGCATATATCCATATAGTCATATGGTAATACACAAGTAGCGTATGTAGAAAAAAGTAAGAATATATATAATATTCACAAAATAAGCAGAAGGATATTAAGCAAATTGTAAAACTTCATACATACATACATACATATATTATTTATATACGAATTATGAATATAAAAGTATAAAGATACCATATAGAAATATCTAGTGAAATTATATACAAACACATACATTATATATTATATTATTACAAAGTAGTGAATGAGATTATATGTATACATACATGTTTATATTGAAAGTACAAGCATTGCGTTTTATTATTATTAATTTCCAATATATTATATATGCTTATGAGTATATGAGGGGTGAGTATATAGCAGTCATTTATAAACTTGTTGTTGTTTTCTGGTTATTAATTTTAAAGCTGTTGATGGCTGTGGGTAAACTTTTGTACGCTTTAATTGATGAAAAATGTTACTCATACGTCCTGGCGCACTATTGTATTTGAATTTAATTGCAGCCATTGACTTGGTAAAATGATTTAGAAACGTTAAAATTGTTATTAAGGAAGTTGAAAATGCTTCAGAATGACTTAGAAATGTCGAAATGGATATTTAGGAAGTTGAAGATGCTTTAAATGATGAAAAATGTTACTCATTCGTTCTGACGCACTTTTGTATTTGAGCTTAATTGCAGCTGCATGATTAAGAAGTTGAAGACAAAAATTTAATAATTTTCGCACTCCACTGTTTAAATAATTAAAGCCTTCTTTTTAGGTAACACCACAAATATACTCTATTAGAGCTTATTGTCATACAATGAATTGCAGTTGAAAAAAGTAAAAATTGATCACAACACGCCATTAAAAAATTTTAATTTTACCTAAAATTTGGAAATTTTGGTTTGCAAATATCGCTTTTTGTTAGATCAAAATACTGTTAGGCTATTATAAATTATTTGGAAAATTCTGTTTCGGAAAAAAACTCGTTTAAAGAAAAGTAATACAGCCCTTGGTATTGGCCAACTACACTTTAGAAGCCTGTAACGCAAAAAAGAATTGAAATATTTACTTAACAGTAAAAAAATTATCTCCTGATGCTCCAGGTGCTGAACTAATTCGCAGGGAATCGGCCGTTAAACTGTTTCTGAGATATTAATACATTTTACTTTACACACCCGATATATCAGTTCGTTTCGCTTTTAATTGCATTTAAGTTTAAGTTTAGTGAGTGGAGCATAAAAATTATGAATTGGTTGTAGAATTATATAAAAATTTCTTCAGTCCTGAAAATCTTTTTAAATTGCATGAATTTAACAGACTCAAAATTACTAGCAATTAATCAAACTCCAGGAACTCTCACCTACATACATATTTCCACTATGAGTGTCTCAGTAGGCACTAATGTGAGCACTGAGTAATAAACAATCAGCTGATATGAGTGCTTGGCTCGTTGAGTGAGTGAAGAACTCGCTCTAGCATAAGAGAGCTGAGTGAGTTGTTGAAATGTTCAAAATTATGTATGTTTAAAAGAGCGATTGAGTTTTTATTTGTTTTACTTGGGAAAGTAAACAAGCGCCATGAACCACAAAAACACATAACCTACCCAAATGAAAGTGACAATCTGGTAGCTTAAATGTACGCACAAGCAACAATTTGCTTTGTAACAGAGAGAGCACAAGAGCGCTGGGTGTTTGAAAGAGAAAGTAAAGCTGGCAATTTAAGGTTTTGATGAGTATTGGTGGTATATGAAGGAAGGACGGAGAAAAATATACGGTGAGTTGACAGCAAATATTTTTATAAGTATAAAGGAATAAATTTAAAAGAATTTCCTTCTAGTATAAAAATTATAATATATCAATCATGCCCAGTTGATTTCCGAGGTTATTCAGCGCTGCTTAAATATGAGGTGTGAAATTTTTTAATTAAAAATAAATTTGTTGCTATTCTTGAGCTGTGTTTATTTGTGGTCACTAAACTTTTGAAAATATAATTTCTTTAGCATTATAAAAAGGACCAGCACTAGTTGCAAAATAAACTAGTTTGCAGCCTCAAAACTTCTCTGTGTCGCTATGTGCGCTACAACTCTTTGTTGACGGTATGTTAATGCGAGAGCAACAGTTTCATATCGCCAAGCAATATCGTTTAGTGCTGCTCAGTACAACATCATTGCCGAGGGGGTGGGTTGCTGAACCAGTTGCCGAAACTTGACATGCCGCATGGCTTGGTGTGGTGGGGACAAGAGTGCATTTTGCTCGTTAGCCTGACTTTAACGAGCTCTTAACTTCGCATATGCGGACCTTTACTGGCAGTTTTTCTTTTGAGTTTTCTGTGTGCGGACGTGTCTTCTCTCCTAAAAGCGCGTATTATGGCTAGTACTAGGCTTTTCATAGTGGCTGCCTCTATAAAATTGTAACAAGCCACATACGGGTGTTTGTATGTGTATGTAAATTATTTGACTGGAACTACAATTTGGTGAATGATAAGCGCTTATTTGGCGATAATTTCTTTCGTATAAAACGCGTTTAAACGAGTTGTGAAGAGTTCTATGCAAAAATACAGATTCGTGTAATTTTTTGGCAAAATTAATTTAAGCATTAATGCGTTTGTTGCCTTGAAACGTAAACATTTCCAGCGCTATTGTGTTGTGTTTAGTATAGCGCTGAATTAATACTTTTATTGAAGGAGTTAAAGCAAACAGTTGGCATCAAAATGGCTCATGGTAGTAGTGCAGGTGAGTTTTTTGCATAAAAAAGATATGTGTTTTATTATTTTAAGTAAAATGTTGAACGAAAATATCGTTTTCCTTCACCAAAAAATTTTTTTTCGAAAATTATTTTAAAAAATTTTTTAAAGATGAAACTTTTTAGAAAATTTTAAAGTTTTCAGAAAATGAAAATCATTTTCAATAAAATTATTTCTGCATACATTTTAATACAATTTATTTAAATTTTGATAGTGCTCAATTTACCTTTTCACGCATACGACAGACATTGTTGCTACGAGCTATTCCCTTTTTTGTGTGTAAATCTCATTGTTGTTATTTTTGTTATTTTACTTGATGACGTTCTGTATACATACGCCCACGCAAGCGAATCCCCATTTTCGTCTATATATGTATGACAATATATACAGCGGTGTGTCGTAATATAGAACGACAAATTGAATTTTGCGGCTTTTCCAAGTTCATAGTGGTTGTTGACTCACTATGGAGAGTTCTTGGAGTCATGTATGGCATTTGGAGAAGTATATTCCGTGAATGGTTGTTTTTGAAAATTTAGAGTTTTTTACAAAATTAATAAATGTTTCATATTCATGTTTAAGTTTGGGGTTATCGGTTGCCAAATTCACATTACTTTCAAACTTTACTTTAATGCTTCTTTAACGAATCTCTAATGTAGAGTAGTTTCTTAGATAAACATAGTAATGCTTTAGCTGCTCCGGGAAGCCATCGTTCAAATTTGAAGCTTATAAAAAAGGATAATGCCTGAAAATAAAAACACTTGCTATTAACAGACTTGGTCTCTCTAAGGAAAAGGTTAATTTTTGATATGACAAATTTTTTTTATAAAGAGAGGACACTACATTTTTCGAGTAACATAAGAACTCTCAAATTTAAGATCAGAAGTCAAAATTAATTTTAACAAATCGAAATTGAAATGAAGCCATATATTTTTTAGTTTCAAAAATTGCGTGGAAGCTTTCGAGGTACTAGAAATGCACTATAATATTAAAAAAATTATCTTGCGATGATAAAATACCTTTTATTACTAAAATTCAATATTTTCGGTATGGTAATATAGGAAGTAGGACCACATCAAAATATTATAAAACACATACTTGAAATTTTCTGTGGCTTTAGTTCACTTGAAAACCATGAAATACCTTCCTTTGTTGCATTACTTGGTTTATTAGAAAATTATTTATTATTTATTATTTTTTATTATATATTAAAATTATTAAATATTAAGAAATCCAAAAATGTACAACTAAGTCAACATTTCTTCAAACTCGTTTCCATTACAGCGCCCATTGCTGTATTTAGAGTTGTAACTWAACGTACGTACGTTTATTTCACGCTCTCACTCTCTTATGCTACTCAGTATCCGCTTCGCTCTGACGTTACAGCAGCCTGCCATTGCAAAATTGCTCAACTGGCTTTCAAATAATATCGTTTACCTTCGGGAGCTTAATTAGAAATGTGCTAGCAGGTGGTCTCACGCCGTCGTCGGCAGCTGGCTAGCCTGCAACTCTGTGCGTTGCCTCCCAAAAAATAGCGAGTATGTAAAGAAAATGGCGCTGAGCCTCTTCTCCTCGCTCAAATTGTTTTGGGATAACTTTCTGCAACTTTTTAATGACTCAATGAGAATCGGTATACGTATATCCAAATGCCATGCATGTATGTGTATGTTTGCTTAAAACTGTTTATATGTATATATTCAATGTATATATTCAATTATTCATACATACATGCTGGTATATGTATATGTGTAGGTATTACAATGTCTACGTATTTACGAATGCATGTTTACCATGTGACCGCATATGTGTGGGCGTTTGTTTATATTTTCGTTTATATATAGGTTAGTAGGAAGCCCGCAAGTTGTGAATTACACGCTGACAATTTGAACTTCTACCCTCTTCAGTATGCCGCCATTTTTTTAAGTGTTTAAAGTGCGTGTGCGGTTTTGTTTGTATTGGTATTTTCCGCTTGGTTCAGTGAATTTCAGCAATTGCTCAGCATTTAAATTTTTCATTTCACCTTTCATCCTTTAAAAGGACTCACTCCGTTCTCCATTTTCTTTGTTTGCTATAATTTGTTGTATTTATTGGTACTCATTTAGGGTATATATTTAAGCATTTTGATTTCTCTGCTATCATTAATAGTTAATTTTTCAATTAGATTTGAAAAATATAATGTAAATTGCCAGAAATAGCTCATGAGCTTGCAGATATATGAGGTGGAGATGCATATAAATTATTATCTATGTATATCGATACATATAGTATATATACTGCCAGTTTTCATATAAGAAATCAGTTCGGCAGGCCATTTTGATAGAAATGTGATTCAATTTATTGAGTTTTTTTACAATAGCGAGTTCATATATATTGCGTCAAAAAACTCAAATTTACTATCTTACCTAATTTGACCAGAAATGACTTATTTTAATAAACATCTTTGCAATTTTCCATATACTTTTTATAAGTCTTGGCTGGGATTGTTTTGAGTGCTATCAGCGAATTTTCCGGCTTGGGCTCATTTTTGGGGCGAGTTAATAAATAGTCTTAATAAAAAATATGAAACTCGAGGCCCATGGAAAAAGGCGGGATTACTAGGTCCTTTGGAAAACATGTCTCAGAAGTAGAATATTTAAAGAGCATTTTTTAAATTTAAGTGATTCTCTCTCATAGAAAAGCCCAACTTTTTTTAGTCCTTCCGATTACGTCCGATTTTAATGCGAAAAAGCTCTGAAAATACAGCAAACTTTACTTTAATTCTATTTCAAATTTATTGCTTGCACTCTGAGAATCTTTATATCTAAAAAATCAGTAATCATTTTCTTAAAGTCGGCGCTGGCACCATTAGACAATACTCTAACCTTGGCACATATAAAAAGAAATCCACATTGAAGCGTGCACACACACACAAAAGCATGTGGGTTCACCTGTTGCCAACTAATCTTAATATAATCCTAACTAACTAAGACATGAACCGACGGACATTAATGCGGAGCATAGCGGATGGCTCCGTGCATGCAAAAATATTATTAAAGTATGTATCCTCCATAAGTACGTGCGTAAGTATGTAGGTGAGGAAGAGAGCAAGAGCACGTACGCTTAGTATGAGTTTGTACGTAAAGGTTTTCATTTATGTATGTATGTATATGCTGGTACGTTTAAGAGTACGTGGCTAAAATTACGTGCTCCTTTATTTTATGGAAAATTAATTACTCGTTTATCACAATTAAGCAATTATACCTATTTCATAAGCGCTGKGTTGATTTAAAGTCAATAAGCGTTTCATTTCAGCAGTTGCTTAAATGGTCCGCTAACTTGGAAGCGCACTTTAAGGCATAGCTCTGGAAGAATAAAGTAATATCAATTGCTGATAATATAATTTCTTTATATTTCGTACTTTATTTTGCTTTTTTTCATCTCATTTATTGTTTAACTAGGTGTTTATCCTTATGTGCTTTCCATTCTGAAAGACCTGGGAGTATTAAGAAATTTCTATATTTTTGGAAAAAATTTGTGACAATGGTACATATAATGTATCTTCCATGATGTTTTGTCATTTCGAACAAATGAGAAATTACAAAAAAAAAAAGAAAACTATTTGGCTTTGTTTCTATCTGAAGGCACTTATTATATTATTCTTTAAAACTCGTAATAATTTTTGTAAGTTCTCTGTAAGCGTTCGGGAGCAGGTTGGCAGAAAGTTCAAATCGAAGTCATTATCCGGTCGATCGGTTACACTAGACAGCTGGAAGTTTTATGTAAATGTTTTTTATATTTGCCAAATATAAAAAGTAATTAAATAACCGATAACAATTGTTTTTCACAATATTGTTTCTCAAAAACAAACGTTCCGAGCGCAATAACCGCCTCTTTAGCTGTCGAAAAACGTTGACCACTTAGTCAAGGCTCATCAAAAGCCTCTGTTATACTCTCGGTCTGGTACCCGGTTACAATATAACTCCACATTTAACTGACCACAATCATCACGATACTTTCCGAAGGCTCAGTGCGCATGAACAGGTTGGAGAGAACTCCAAGGGCTCCTGTTCCCCGTGGTGCCAGAATTAAACTTCCGGTTAGACCTCGTAGACAAAACGACTAATTTGAGTTTCCATACTGCTCTGTACTGGTGACCAGGAGTTAGCCCCCATCTGTACATTAAACACACACACCATTTTCAAGAGAAGTTATCCTAATTTCCAGTTAAACGCCTTCGCCGCCTAAATAATTCACGCGCAAACGATCATAACTGTTCGGCATTCCAACTAGTGGAGATCACGTTGCTAACATCCAAACGTTCATAGGTTCAGCTAATCCCCATACCTCCCAGATCCCTAATGTCCGAGTACGTCGCGCATTATGCAATAACATGCACCCAATTCTCGTTAAGCGCTCCACACAAACACTTCGACCTATCAGAAGGGTGCCTCAGATGCCTCAGACAGAATCTGAAGTCTGGGTTACATTAAAAACCTAACGTCCGGGATGTAATTGTAGGTCACTCGGCTGTTTAATCTGATCCTACCTTCTAGAAGCCTCCTGCTCCATAGATATCCGTCCCTTTCCATATCATTATCGGAAATCCAATTATGCCGCAGTAATGAGCATTCTTCATAACTTGAAAGCAACGGCTGTATGACATTGAGAGGAGCTTTCGGCTATCCGAATCGATGTTTCCCACCATATTGCGGCTCCATAAGAATCTGTAAACATACATACAGTCGATTGTTGTTTCTTATACGCGTAAATCCCCTATCATCACCTTTCCGAATGTCATAGGCATGTTTCGAAGCACCGCTATCGTATTTTTTAACATTTCTTTCGATCACTCGACACGAGCTTTTTTTGTGGAGCGGTTTATAAATTGTGAGAGATTCAACGTGATCGAAATTTTTTTTACAGTCAAATGTCCATGTAATGTTGAAAGTTTGCTGGTCCTACTAATGCCTATACTTGTCTGATTTGCACGATTGATCACATGACGATCTCGTAATATCGGTTTGCGCACAGTATCAATAGTTTCCAGAACAACCAGAACACGAAACGTCTTGGAGTGATCAAGAACCTAATTTAAATTCACTATACCACCGTTTAATACTGAATTAGTTTCATTACCAAAAAATTAATTAAATTCCTGGATGCATTGTTGCTGAGTCAATCCACGTTGGAAGAATGTTAAAAATATACGCTCAAAAATTTTCGCAATTGAATTCCACTTTTTGCCTGAGATGAATATTTTAAGTTTCTTTCAACTCACAATGTAAATCACAAATAGCGCTTAAATGTTAAAACGTTCTGAGAATGTAGCACAAAAAATGTCAAACTTTACGAAAAAGTTGTGTTGTTGTCAGATTGCAATACCAGAAATACAAAAGACAAGGTAGCATCAAAATATTACTCAACAATTTAATATATAAGTACATACAAGTTGTTTCTTCGATTCGCAGCATTCAAAGTATTGACGAATCGAAAAAGCTAATTTAGTCATAGTAGACTGAAAATGTAAATAAAACAAAACTAATTAATAATTCGTTTACTTTTGTTTATATCAAATTCCCATTAACGGCTTTACGCTCTTAAAAGTTGATTTTTCCTATCAGGTCGCTTTGGAGCGTTTCCATTGTCAACGCTTATCTCCGCAAATACTTAATATCGAGCACAATACTACTCTTCCGACCATAACCTGTTAAACATATGGGCCGAGTAAACTGTCATGGCACAAAGAGGATTGCATAAATAAATATAACGATTGTGATCGGAGGCATGTAGCTACGTACAAATGTGCTATGTACGTATCGTATATAGCTCCATGCGTTTCGTATACCCATATTTTTTGCACATTTTTTTCTATTCACGCACCAATTTGTGCTGCACAAACTTACACACATACTCGTATATTGTACATAAATTGCTATGTGCCGTTAAATCCTTACTTCTTAGTGGTTATGCGTCGTACGCTTGCCATATGGTACATGCTCTCAGCAAAGTCACATGTAAATCCATATGACTATGCGAATGTGCGTGGTTCATCCCATGTGACCGTCGAGATGCCGTCAATACCAAGGGGGAAACGAAAGGTGTACGCTATGAAAATGTAAAGTGAAAACTGTTTACTGAAAACAGTTAGCATGCCGAACCTTAGATTAAATAAATGCTAAAGTGAGGCAAGAGTTGAATGTGTCAGCGGTTAAATTTTAAAAATTTTGCTCAACCTTATTGCCACATGAATTTTTGGCATGTTTATTGTACGAGCATGAGTTTACTTGTACAGGGTGCGTCAACTTAGAAGTCGTGAGTAAGTTGCTATTTATATTTTTATTATTATTATTTTTATTTCATATGTTTTATTTTCAAAAATAATCCAATATTTTTAACAAAACTTAAAACAAGCCATCGTCTTTATTTTTTTCTCTGTTTCTTGGTCTTCGAGGCTTACGGCACGAAAGTTTGACTCGAGTTCGGGAGTCGCATACTATGATTTTCGAAAAACCGCACACAAAGTTGTCAAGAGTAGTGAAATCTGGATTTGGATTCATAGTATTATATGACGCCTCATTTTGTTAAAACCAGTAACTTTAAAACTCGCATTTCTTGGTAGACATAATAAACTGTCATCTGTCATACTTAATTTCCATCAACTGTCACTGTTATATTTCACCATGAGTATACTCTTTGATTATAGCACACATGAGTTTCGATTGTTGATTAAATATGAAAGTTGTACGATTTCTAAAACCACACATCACATATGGCGTACCGTGTATCAATATATATCTGTTTATACATTCACATATTGACATAGGAATATTTGTGTGAGATGATGGTGACTAAAGGTCAAAAGCAAAGTGAAATTCTGACAAAAACTTCTTTGAAATTATTTATGGTGCTGTTAAATATTTTTACCCCCAACAATTTAGCAGGAATACAAATACGATTTAGGAGCTTTTATTCGTTTCTACGAACTAGATGTGCATATTTCAGTATGAAATACCTGAGGACTTGGTAAATTTGAAGAAAATGTCAGAATTTACAGAGTTACCTTTAATACATAGGAACTTAGTAAACTTACAATCTTTAAATCGTTTACTGCACAAGTGTGCTCACTTTAAGTGAGAAGATATAAGATCTATAAGAAAAGTTAGGATTTGATAGCTTACAGCTTTTACATACAAAAAGTAGTTAAGACTAGACATATAGCGGAGGGGAGAGCAATATAGAGAACAAGCAAAGCGGAACAAATAAGCTGAGAAAAACAATGAGTAAAGCAGTAGGTATTGACATATTAATTTTCCTTTGCTATGTCCATGTAATATTCATAATGCTAGTCCCACTAATGTCTATAGTTGTTTAAAGCACATAATAAGTCACATGCGATGGCGATGTTGCAATATCAGTTTGTGCACAGTATCAGTAATTTCCAGAACCTATGTTGAACGACTTACACGAAATTCGTTTTGGAGCGATCAAGGACCTAGAATAAATTCTCCATACCATTGGTTAATACTGGTTCTATATGTAGTTTCATTGCAAGAAAATTAATTAAGTTCATGGATGCACTGTTGCTGAGTTAAACTACTTCGAGAGTTGTAAAAATAATTACTCAAAAATGTTGGCAACTCCCAAAAATGCTCATTCCACTTTATGCCTGAGATCCATATTTCAAGTTACTGTAAATATCACAAATATCACTCATATGTTAAAACGTTCTGACTATGCAGAATATACTATTTGACAGTTTGATGGGTGATTTGCTTATTTTTTTCATATATGTATATTAAAAATAGTTAAAAAAAAATTATTTTAAATAAAATTGGAAACCCAAAGAAGCCTTATATAATAGTCGAACTATAACTGTGAAATAATTTAAACAAATGCTGAAATGAAAACCACATACAAGTATAGTAGCTAAAAAAGTCTTTTCGTAATTCTAATCAAACTTCAAGTTTTTTTTTTATATTTATAATGCTCTGTAATGAACCAAATATGTACCATTTTGCTCGACCAGTTTTTGGCATTTTTTGCCAGAGACATTATCCCATCAGCGCAAAACTTGTCTGGTTTTTCGGCGAAATATTTTCATAAGCTTCTCTTGATGCCAACTTTACTGCATTAAGGTAGTTAGTTCTGCCTTAACCGAAACAAATGGTAATCCGATGGTGCAAGGTCAAGGCTATTTTATGCATCAAAACTTCCCAGCCGAGCTCTCACAGTTTTTGCCGAGTCATCAGAGATGTGTGTGGTTTAGCGTTGCCCTGATGGAAGACAAGCCGTCTCTGTTGATCAATTCTGACGATTGCTTGCTTCAATCTCATCAGTTGTTGACAGCAAAATGTAGAATCAATCATTCGACCTGGTTAGAGCAGCTCAGAGTGGATGACTCCTTTCCAATCCCACAAAACACTCAGGATAACCTTTCGAGCGACAATCCTGGCTTTGCGACCATTTGTTGAGCTTCACCACGCTTATACCATGATCTTTTCGCACATTATCGTCGTATTTGATCCACTTTTCGTCTCCTGTTGTCATTCGCTATAGAAATGGTTCGTTTTCATTTTGTTTCAGCAAAATATCGCAGATGTTAATTTGGTCCATTTAATTTTTCACAGACAATTCATCTGGTGCCCAAACATCGAGCTTCTCTTTGTAGACAGCCTTTTTTAAATGGTTCAAAACCGTTTGATGATGAATGTTAAGTTCCTTAGCGATGTCATGACTGCTTATGTTACGGTCTTGGGCAATCATTTTCATAATTTCATCGAGTTTTTCAATGATAGGTCGACCAAAGCGCGGTGCATCTTTAACATCGAAATTTCCAGAACGGAAGCGAGCGAACCATTGTTGTGCTACAAAAATCGTCGGAGTAAAGTTTATACAACTTTTACACAAAAATTTCAAAATATCCCGAATTTCTTCATTATTTGCACTCATTTTTAAACCACTGTGACTTTTTTTCAACTTCCCCGAATTTAATTTTTTTTTGATTATATGAAGTTTAAAATCTCACTTTTTCAACACTATACGACTGCAACGACATCTATTGACAAAATACGAAAAGACTTTTTCGGCTACCCAATATTTTAAGTAAATTTACTAGAGAAATATTGAGGAAGCTTTAAAAAGTTATCTAAATAAACAACTCTACTTGAAGTGACGTTGGAAGCAATCAATATAATGAGCATGCCGGGCATATTAATAAGAAGACACATACTGTATATGTAAATATAGCTCTGTGTATATAAGTAGGTAAGTAGATAAAGAAATGCACTTGCAGGTGTATAAGAAGAAACAAAAACTTTTATTGTCGTGTAGGCGTGAGAAATTATGTTTTATACATGTTGCCAACACTTACCTTTTGCTCACGTCAACACAAATATAATATATGCATGTATTTAAACATGCACATGATGACGCAAAATTTAATTTTGCCTTTTCTTTTAATATAATTTTCACATCTTTCAGTTTCTGCAATTTAATTATTCCTTTCAATGGTTCTTTTATAAAAAATATATGCGGTTTTTTTAATGTGTATGTATATATGTATGCATGTATGTGCATGTGCTTCATATTGCTTGTGGCTTTTTGGCCAACTCACCCACACGGCCACGCACTCATTTACTCCAAAGCAATTTTTTTACATATTTAGTTGAATATATTTGCCATTTTTTAATGCTTCGTATGTGAAAGCTCATTTGCCGCTTAATGCCAGTGCTAGAGTGGAAATCACTATTTGCTTGGCAGCTCAGCTTAATCACTGCCACACCGCTACTTCTCCATTCCATCACTTCTCTGGTCTGCCATTTCTTCACATCACTACTTCGTCAGTGAGCCAGTGAAAGCACAACTGCAACCCATTTTCTGGGCCACTAAATGACTAAATGAATGAGTGAGCTGCTGAAAGTGCAAGTAAATATGTTTTTTTCTGCTCCCCAGCCATTTATTAGCGTATTTGTTTGCGGGTACGCATGTGTGTGTTCGCCTGTTTGTTCGGTGACTGGCTGGCTGCCTGACATTCGTATTCGTTCGTGCGGTAAGTTTAAGGTTAAAGTTCAAACTTTTATGGCAGCTAGTTAAGTGGCTGTGCGGGTGAAGGGTTTTATGAGGTGGCTGGGGTGGCGACGTTGCAGCAACAAAGAGAATCAGCAGCAACAGCAATGACACTTAATGCATAAATTTAAGAAAGTTTCGAAATGGTTTTTGTTTGCCTTCACATTTCGGTTAACGAGCTTATAATCAACAGCCAGCGCACCACTGACCTTAGAAGCTGTGTTGTGCTGTGCCATTTTGCTGGCTTACATATTACTTTTACAATTTCAACTTGTGAGTTTGGTTTGCATTGCAATAATTGTGGATTATGCGATTTATAATTGGCTGAATTCATAGGAATTTGATTTGAGGCACTGAAACAAGTCTCATTAGGAAAACATTCGTTGTGTGTATGAATGCGTGTTGATGAAGGTTTTTTATTATATATAAAAATAGCGTTGGCAATATTGTAAGTATATATTCCATAAAGAAGATTTGATATTAGTTGTATAATTGCTTAGTTTAGGTTTAGACTTGGCTTGAATGCTTTAGCAGGGAAATAAGCCAAGGAATCCTCCAAGCAGCTAAAAGAGCTTTTGAAGCTATTAGCATGCATAAAGCTCAGCTATAAGCTGCTTAGAATTTAGATGGAATGACTAAGAGTATATTCTTTATAACCGTCTTTATATTTCTCAAAAGATATTTCTTCAATAAGGGAGATGAAACCTCTATATAGAATAACTATGGCAAACCAAAAAATTATAATTTAGTACCACAAGACCTGTCATACAAAAAGTTCGCATTAACTTCTTCAGAAGCTAAATATTTATTTTTTCTTTCATAACAAACTCTTGAGCATTCATTCTTTTCAATAAGCTCTGGAAGAATATCAATATGTATACTCATATGAAGCTTCTCTTTAAATGGTCTCTATAAGCTAAAACAAAAAACTTTTCCCCCAAGAAGGAAGAGAGAGAGAGAGAGTGTGTCAGGGAAAGAAAGAGAAAAAGAGACAAAAAAGAGTGAGAGAAAAAAACTCATTTTAAACCGTCAGTTTGTATGGGAGCTATGTGATATCGTCGTTTGATCTGATTGAACCGTTGTCTTGGGCAATAATTACGAGAAGATATCTGAAAAAATAACATTTTATCAAGTTTTCATAAAGGTATCTGATCATATAGGAAAGCTTATCTTTAAATGGTCACTCAAAGCTTAAACAAAAAACGTTTCATACAAGAGAAGAGAGAGAAAGCTATATGCTGATTGTACCGTTGCCATGGGCAAATTTCGAGAAGATATTTCATCGCATACATTCTTTCTTCAGCTTTCATGTAGATATCTCATAAAATAAAATTTATTTTTCAATTTCCATGAAAAGGTCGCAGATAGAGTACATGGATTATTCGACTTAGCTCGTCACGGTGACAATTTATATATAATATTATATATACAAGTATTTGGTAGGGTTTTCAACAATTCATCGGTATTATGAATTCCTTGTAAAACTTAATGTACCCTGCGGTGATTATAAAAAGTTTTGAGCTTTCGTCTTTAAATGCATTGATTAATATTTTCTGATAGCCTCAGAAAGCTTTCAAGCTCGCGGAGTGTTCGAAAAAAAAATTTTCTTCAATTTTCCTTTCATGCCATTTCTGGTTTTACTAAAAACTGCTCATACTAAAAATGGGACATAAAGCTAATACTCTCAGAAAGTTTCACGCCGGCCGACCTAACGACATATTAGATCCTTTCACATTCCTTTTTTTCACACAAAAAAATTGGTCATAATAGTAATAAATACTCAATGAAAGCTTTCGCGCGCTCGGAGCTTTCGAGAAAAAAAATTTCAAGGTTTTATCGCGATCCAACGAGTCACATACAAATATTATATGCTTTCAAGCCAATCGCATAAATTATTTCTGTTTAGTTTATTCAAATACCAAAAATGGATCATAGAGCTTATACTCGCACACAGGGATACCAACGAACATATAATAGCTATTTATCTTTAATAACAAATATTTTCATGTTTACGCTTCGTAGATTTGGGTAATAGCACAGCGCACTTATTATTGAATAGCTAATGAAGTGTGCAGTAATTGAGGATAAGATTAAATGGAAATATTTGCAAAAGAGATGAATGCAGCTGCTGTTTTGTAGTGAACAAAGGAATATTAAAAATAGAATTTGAGTTTTTCAATGCGGAAATAAATATTAAAATATTATACACTTTTTGTGTAAGTTGATGATTTTTTATATTGAGAAATGGTAAATACTTTTTGTCTCCAAGAAATGTTTATGAAACTGATTAGTAAGAGTTTAATGGGTCGATGATTTAGTGAATTTTGCTAAGAATATTTTTAATTAATCTATTACCTGTAACGCCTTAATCAGTAAATTCAAAAGTGGTGGGCGTGGCTCCGCCCCCTTCTAAGTTTTTTGTACATATCTCGGAAACTACAATAGCTATGTCAACCAAACTCTATAGAGTTATTTCCTTCAGGCATTTTCATATACAGTTCAAAAATGGAAGAATCGGATAATAATCACGCCCACCTCCCATACAAAGGTTCTGTTGAAAATCACTAAAAGTGTGTTAACCGAATAACGAAAAACGTCAAAAACACTAAATTTTACGGAAGAAATGGCAGAAGGAAGCTGCACCCAGGCTTTTTT
>NW_017536852.1:906889-927111 GCF_001853355.1 Bactrocera latifrons | reverse complement strand
GAGTAAAAATTGAGATATCTTGATGAAACTTGTCATGCGAGAGTATAAAATGTTCGGTGACACCCGAACTTAGCCCTTCCTTACTTGTTTTTTTTATATGTATGTAAAGACTTATGTTAGCAGATGCGCCTATCGATTTAGCTGTCAATTTCAATATAGGTATCTACTCATTTCCCGAACCAATTTTTGTTGTAACAAATAAAATATGTGTACATATATACTTACAATTGTTTGTTTGATAATAATGTTTTTCTTCGCATCAGAAATAATGCATTTGCACAAGTTACAACTATGCGGGAATTACTGTAGAGGGTTAAAAATATTGTAAAATAAAATATGGCAAATATGGAAATAGAAATTTTTTGGCCTGTTGCTGAAATACCTTTATAGTACATGCATAGTACTAACAACTTTTTTACTATATAGTATATGGTATATAATATTAAAAAATTTTAGAAATAGATTAGTTACCTTTTTAGGGATATAGAACCTATAAAGGGTGTTCAAAAATAAATGTAAGATTAACAGGTAAGGAAGAGCTAAGTTCCTATTAACTATTATCATGTACATGTGTTCCACCTGTTTCACGTACAATCACATGGAGTAAAGACAGCCGGATGATCGATATATGGGGGGTAGGTTAAGTTTTCGTGCAATTTTATCTCTTTTAGGCACAAAGATTCATATATGGAATAACATTTTTTTTTTGGTTTTTGTGTTTGAGATATGTTTAAATGCAAAAATCTTCCTCACCGCCAGACACCTTTTTTTCGAAAGTCCTCTTGGAGTTTGGCTACGGTATGAAGGAACAAAATTTTAAATTAAAGATTAAAGATTAAATTAAAGAACATTAAGTTCTATAAATGTGCGTTGTTTTATTTATTAAAAGACTCGAACTTTTATATCAATTTATGTTATAAGTTAATTGAACTGATTAAACAGCGAGCATTGCGCTTATACTTTCATATCGCTATCTTTAACTCATACATATTTATCTACAATAATTTTGTTGCCCTATTTAGGGGCAAATGGAATATTTGTTTTTTATTGTCACAAGCATTTGCCATTAACGAAAGCTCGTTAAATGCCAAAATCACAGCGCTAATATCAGCAAATGCTGAATTGACAGCAAAGCAACGGTGCACATTAGCAATACCACAATCTTCAATCACACCCACACGTGTATACCTATTTAAGTGTGTGTGTGTGTGTGTGTGTGTGTGCTGTTTATTGAACACTTGAGTGTGCTCCACAAAATGGCTATTTATGCGAAGTGATTTTGAGTGGATTGTTGTGTTTGTACTGACGAGCGCTCACCCCTTGCGAATTCATGCCAGCTCGTGTGTGTGCGTGTGTGGGTGTCGCTGCATGCGCTACGGGAATAAAAAGCGCTTATTAATTTATTTGCAATTTTATTACAGTTATGTGCATGTAAATATTTATTTATTTTTGTATTTTTAATGTGTGTGTTTGTGTGTATATGTGTGTGTGGTTTGTTATGTACCCACGAGCAGTGAAAGTAATAAAGAGGCGCTGCAAAATTGTGAATAAATAACGGTGAATTAATGCATAACAGTGTTACACAATACACATAGATACGCATACAAATGCACAATGCTGTTTGCTCATTGGCTTGGAAGCACTTGGCGTATTTTACTTGGCCCAGTAACTCATTAACAAAAGTTCTGAAATTGAAATGCGCTCGCACAAACCAAACTTCAGCGCCACAATATTTGCTTTTAATTTCAAGCAAAAACAAAATTTATTTATGTTATGTACACATAGAAGTATGTGCGTGTGTGGTAGGCGTATTTGACAACTAAAACTTTGCTTGCACGCCTCTCACATATTTCCCAGGTCATCAATTATGAGTTAGTCATTTATGTTATGTCAAAAATGGGTTAATTAAATCAAGCTGCCTTCAGTCGGAATGAAATATGCACATTATTTGATATATGATATATTTATTAAATATTTTTGTATTTTTTGAAAGGTAAATATAGGGTAGTCGGCGAAAAACTACGATAAGTAATTTTGACAAGCTTCTCTTCAAGCCAACTTTACTGCATTAAGGTAGTTTTGCCTTAACCAGAACAAATGGTAGTCCGATGGTGCAAGGTCAAGGCTATATGAGGAATGCATTAAAACTTCCCAGCCAAGCTCTCCCAATTTTTGCCAAGTCATCAGAGATGTGTGTGGTTGAGCGTTGCCCTGATGGAAGACAAGCCGTCTCTGTTGATCAATTCTGACGATTTCTTGCTTCAATCTCATCAGTTGTTGACAGCAAAATGTAGAATCAATCATTCGACCAGGTTAGAGCAGCTCAGAGTGCACAAAACACTCAGGATAACCTTTCGACCGTCAACCCTGGCTTTGCGACCATTTGTTGAGCTTCACCACGTTTATACCATGACCTTTTCGCACATTCTCGTCGTATTTGATCCACTTTTCGTCTCCTGTTGTCATTCGCTATAGAAATGGTAAATTTTTCACAGACAATTCATCTGGTGCCCAAATATCGAGCTTCTTTTTGTAGGCAGCCTTTTTTAAATGGTTCAAAACCGTTTGATGATGAATGTTAAGTTCCTTAGCGATGTCATGACTGCTTATGTGACGATTCTGGTCAAACTTTTCCATACCGTTATCGACTTTTTCAACGGTAGGTCTACCACAGCGAGGGGCATCTTTCATATCGAAATTCCCAGAACGGAAGCTAGCGAACCATTGTTGTGCTACACGAACTAATACATCATCTCCATAAACTTTACATATTGCATAGGTGGTTTGCGTGGCATTCTTGCCTTTTTTATACAAAAATTTTAAATATCGCGAATTTCTTTATTGTTTCTCGCATTTTTGAACAGCTGTAACTTTTTTTACAACTTCCACAAACATAAATGGAAATTGAAAATGGTTATATGAAGCTTAAAATCACACATTTCTAACACTATATGGTATGACGCGATGTGATTGGTAGCATTGGAGATATACGACTGTAATGAAAAGACTTTTTCGAATACCCAATATTTTGTAATTTCCGAAGGGTAAATATTGGGCAGCAAAAGCTTGTGTGCATAAATTATCGTAATTTTATGCTTTGTTTGTGATTTTGCATAATTTTCAGCATTAAAAAATGCTTTATCACCAAATGCAGGCCTTCGGGTCAAACGAAAATATTTAGCATACAAACCGACAGGTACATGTCGTTGCATTTTTAATTTGCCATGAAATTTGCATGTCGGCAAATCTGCTACAGACAGACAGACAGACAAAKGACCGCTAAGTCCGCGCTTGTCGCGTCGTGGCCGCACATTTACCGGGTTGTGTGCGTCTAAATACGTGAGTTCAACGGCACATCACGTGCGTCGCACCGCGGCCTATGGAGGCATTAATTTTGAAACAATCATAAAATAAACGCGTGGTGAAATGCAACTTTATATACAGACATACAATTTTTACTACTTCATTTACACTTTACATATAATATATACATTTGCATTACATAGCACTTGCACACTTAATTTATTTTTACCACAAGTTTTAATGTGCATAAAAAGGTGTTGCTTGCGCAGGTGTGTGTTGATAGCTGAATGTAAATATGTGTGCCAAGTCATATACTGTAATGTACATAAGAGCCGGTCGACTTTTTTTTAAATTCCGTATGTGGAAAATTTTACGAATGATTCTGAACAACTTTGCCTAACTGACTATGGTTTTAAAACCGGTTTTGAGCCAGAGACTTGTGATGCGAAGTTTAGTAAATCTGAATATAAGGTTGTATGGGATGGGGTTGTGCGATCTGGCCTATACAGGCAAATGATCAATAGAATATCAAAAGACACCCTTGCATTAAATTTTATTCGGATAATAACTGCAATAAAAATGTGTATGATCCTTAAAAAACTTCATTTTAAATATCGCTCACTCGAAATCAGTTTCAGACCCATAGTCCCTTAAGCAAAGTTGTTCATTTTTTTTCCAGTTTTTTTTTGGCTCCATGTAAATCGACCCGCTCTAATGTCCATACATATGAGACAAGCCAAAAGAAAAAATTAAAATTTGTATTGCAGCTCATGAGAAAGAGTTCAATGGCATTTTTATAGCCAATGTTTGCCGCCTTTAACGGCATGCAATTGCTTGTATGCTACATATATATACATATTATATATATTCTCTGTGAGAAATTTTCACTTCAACCGTTACTCTTCGTTTTTCATGAAGAATTTTCATTTTAATGTGATTTTCGTTTCATGACAAATATTTTCTTTTTTTCGACTGATCTCAAATAATAATCCAGTATTTCGGTTTATTTATTTTATTCTCAATAAACTTTGATGTGAAGAGTATGGAAGAGAGCTACGTTTCTCATACACAATACGTTTTGAACTTAATAGAATTGTTTATTTTATTTAATAGCTGTGGATATTAATTACTTTAAACTTAATATATATAACTGAAACTGGGTTGGCTGTTAATAATACTAGTACATATATGCTTCTTCATAACCATTTTAAGTCCAATTAATTTATTTTTAGTTTATTTGCCGTATTTAGTAATACAAAATTTTTTTTTAATATTTCTGATTTAAATTAATATAATTGTATTACTTGAAAGTTTCATTTAGTTATAAATATACCCACTTCTACCTTTGCTACTAATGGACTACACTGCGTATGAGTAATTTTTCATCTGCAGAAACGAAGCGCGCACATAAGCGCATGAGTTTAGTGTGTGAGGCGTAGTGGGAAAAGCAATATTATAATCATTTGCTATTAGTTAATGTCTTTCGTTAAAAAATTCTACATTTCGGTTTTTAGATCAGTCAAGTAAATTTTCCCAAACATATGTATCAAAGCAATGGAATGCAGTGCGTATATGTAACCTTTCCATATTCAGCTGAAAATATCAAGCAATCAGAGGGTTGTATTGCGTGACCATTGTTTGGAAAACCAGATTGTCGAATTTTGCTCAGAACATTATTATTCATACAGAAGAAAGTCTGCTAATATAGGAGCTACTCTGCGTATACGTGATTTTTATATTCTTGGAACATATTGCTACAGATAATAGTTTGGCACCGTATACTAATCGAGAAGCAATTAATATAATGAGATATAAGTTTGCACGAATTATGCCTTTAAGGGTTACTTGGGTTTCCTCGGGAAAAAAGTAGCCTTTCTACAGCAATTTTTTTTATATAAAAAAAATCAATATTTTATTAGAATTTTTTATAGTTACAAATTTATACTATTACCAAAGAAATTCTGAAATTTTTGGGAAAAAAATATTTTAAATTTTAAACCTTTTCCGGTAACCCCTCGGGAAAAAGATACGCCCGCGTTTGCAAGATAACTCCTTACAGGATCATTATAATGAAAAAATACGCGTTTTAGTTTAAAACTTAAGTTAGAACTTGGACGAAGGACAAAAAAACAAAAAATAGGATTTTTGAAAGAAATTTTTACAAAAAATTAAAATTTAGTGAATACTTCGCCACATTTTTTTTTATTCAAATGGTTGTAATCGAAAAAAATTCCTAGTCCAAGTTTTTTAGAATTGTATCTCAAAGATCTGTGTAAATTTTATGAAGATCGGTTGAGCAGTTCTCGAAAAATCTTGCCAAACGACTTCAAAAACACAGTTTCCAAAAAACGCGTTTAAAGAGCGTGCATTTAGCGTAACTAGCCACGAGAGCATAAGTTCTTAAGGCCGTATCTTCGAAACTGTTATTCGGATCCACTTAAAAATTTAGGATAATATTCAAGATGCGTTGTAGAAGGAAGTAACCC
Organism: Bactrocera latifrons; assembly: GCF_001853355.1. Lineage (NCBI taxonomy): Eukaryota > Metazoa > Arthropoda > Insecta > Diptera > Tephritidae > Bactrocera > Bactrocera latifrons. Next base: position 921,322 of record NW_017536852.1, on the reverse strand, counting down.
CTTAAAGTATACTACCTCATGAATTAAAATTGCTCAAGCCCCTTGGTACTAAATATGTGGAAACTTGTATCTAGACTTAAAGGTTGAATAAAATATCGGCTAATGTGTGAGATATACATATAATTGAAATTCAGAGAAAATCCTTTCCTTATAGTATTACTGCTTTCTGTTGTTGTTGTTGTTGTTGTAACGGTAGAAGTTCTGCCGAGTTGACAGTCCTTGGACTTTTCGAACTTCCGGGTAACTTTATACCGCATATGCATGTCGGTTAATATCCGGGTTTTCTCAATGAAAACGAAAGATGTTGTTTTTCTTATAACGATGTATCCATGAGCTTAGAATGAATAAAATCAGGTAAAAACTTGTTCTAGACAGCATAGAAACTCTTATTAAATTCCATTTCGACATATCATAAAAAACAGACAACAAAATTAAACAAATAATGAAGCAAAACTATTTTTTAACCTTGCGAATAAATTCAGACGTAATGATTATTGCACGTTATCGCATTCACTTACGATTCATTAATCTTCAATATGGATCACGATACAAATGTTATAACAAATATTGAACGTTTGTTGGGCTAAAAAGATTAACTGATAACTAACGGTAGTGTTGTTGGTTGAAATTTGGTATTAGCGATAATAAAATCCCAAATACTGGTACATGAAATCAGTCATAAAATATTGCCCAAATAAATAATAAAGTGCCATGATTTCTAGAAAGTGACAATTAAACCTCAATGGAGACAATTAATATACGAAAAATTTTAAAAATGTGTGTATACGGCAAGTTATGGTTATTATATTGAGTTATTTACTAAAGTCAATCGCAAGCAATAGTGACACTACGAGTACATTGCGTATACGTGACTTTTTATTATTATTTTGAATTCGATAATTTGTGAAAGAAGTTTCTCCATATTTTCAGATCATCGTTACTTATTATTAGAAAAATCAAGACTCAATATTAATTTTTAATAGGTCGGCGATATCTATTTTATTAACAAAAACCTTAGGCAACTTACTAATGTTTTAATCTGTTGAAAATTTATTTCTTATTTAAGGACAGTTTAGCATACTTAAAGGCAAAAAAAAAAACATAAAACAACATTAAAGCTTATAGCACCGTTAAAAATATCTGAGTTAGCTTAATAAAAAATTTTAGCAGTGCAAGCATGCTATCCTCCACGAATATTCAAGCGATAGACGTAACTGCATTGACACCCACCACACTAATCAGTCAACCATCGAGCGAAAAAATCGAAAGGTGTTGCGTAAAGTGAAATTGTAAAACGATAGATAAAGCCAAAGTGTATGGCAGTAAATGCAAGACTCACTGACTTTTCAGTTTTTTTTTCTCAGTTTTTATTTTTCTTCTTTTAATAACTTACAAAGTCAGTGCTTCACGAAAGTTAGTATATGTACATATGTATGTGTGTGAAATGAAACAGCATTGATTTTCCGGTCCTTATGTGCAACCGGCGGAATTACAGTGGATACAACCCACGCCACTAACCGAGTTACTAAAGTATCCTTTCACTTCACAAATAGCCGGAGGTAAAAGCCAACTGAAACCAAAAGAAAAAAAAAATGGGCAACACTGATAGTGACAAGATTAGATTAGTAGCAGAAAGTGACTGCAACAGAGTTTAGAATAGATTCGAACAATGGCACAGCGAAGAAATTATGAAAATGATACTGCCGCAATGACACAAATCTGAAAAGTTTCTGCAAACTTGCAAAATGCGGCAAAATTAGATTACAATAAGCCTTGGATTGCACTTTCAAATTGACTTGTACCCAATTGTATTTGCCGCGTAGGCGTGTTGCCCGTGCGCCAGCTAAAGGAGTGCTTTAATCAACAGCATAACGAAAATAATCGAATTATTTTTAGTCGGCATGCCTTAGCTGCTCGATTTGGCTGCATGGCCACCCGCTTGCACACATGCCACCGCCGACTGCTCAGCTCTTGTTGATTAAAAATTTTTTTTGTGCGTTTTTTTGTCGATGCTTTGCTTTGATCTTATTTTTAGCGTTTTTTTGCTACATAAAAGGTGGCTTTTAGTAAAACCATTTTGGACAAGAATTTGTACAACTTCTAATGCCGTTAAATGCAGCAAAAGTTCTTTAAAAGCGAAGAAAATAAATTAAATTGTGAGCCGCGTGAACGGCATGACCTTTCTGAGGTGAATATTTGCATTAAATTGTTTGCATATTACTTCTTCATAAAGTTTTGATTGTGCAAAGTTATAAAAATTAAAATGCTTGTTTGGCAAATTGCTGGTATTTATGTGGCATATCTGCTACACTCAAAACTTTTGAGGTTAGAAAACACTTGATTTTGCTATTAAGTGGAAATATTTTTTAATTAAAATAATATAATTTTCTAAAGGTGGATGAGTTTGTTAGTTGTGGCATTTTCGGCAAGTCTTCTGTTTGGTAAAATATATCGGCAAGCTAAATGCAGCTCTCAAGCTCTGTCAAGCTCTGACAATTTTTTTTTAGATAAACTCATATTGATTTAATTCGAAAAAAATACAAGAGAAACGTGAACTCTGAATGTTGCTCCGAATCTATACACAAGCGCATACAAAATAATTCTGAAATTTTTCAAAAGGAGTGCCATAAACCGGTCTCTTTGGACAGAATTGATAGTGCGAGTTTTAACCCCACATTCATGGAGAGCATTATAACTACCGATATTATATGATTTATGAGATTGACATGCAAAAAAGTCATAAGTCCTCGGAATGGAGAGGAAAAACCAGTCAAAACTCAAAAATCAAGTTAATGCTGATTATCGTTTTCGATATTCGTGGTTTGGTGCGTCATGAATTTGTTCCGGAGATACAGACACTCAATATGGAGTTCTACTTGGCCGTATTGAGGAGTTTGCGTGAGAATATTCATCGAATTTCACACGATGAGAATGCGTTATCGCATCGAGCCACGATTACGATTGAATATAAAGCCAAAAAACGCAATTTATACTGCAGATCAACCACCGTATTCACCAGATTTGGCTCCGTGTGATTTCTTCTTGTTCTCCAAAGTGAAATTGCTGCTCCGTGGAACCCGTTTTCAGTCGATCGAAGAGATGAAATAAAATTCGCTGAAGAAGCTGAAGGCAGAATTAAATTAATTGGTTTAATTAATTACTTTGATAACATGATTTAATAAGGATCTTAATGACGCTCGAGTATTAGTGTAGCTGTTTAAGAACAGAGGTGACTCAAGTGATCAGTTGAAATTCTTAGTGCCTACTGAGTTTTATTAAGTACTTTCTACATTTTTCAAACAAAAGTGTAGTTGTTACATAATATCTTTCTTCCCTGTTCCGTTGCTATACTAAAGTATAGATACCCTAGATTTCCATTTTTTATTCATCTCGAGGACTTATCTGTTACTAGAACTAATCGCCTAAGCAGATTGTTTTGAATATGCGAAATCCATTTCATTCCTGTTTCATTTTCACTTTATCCTTCATTTGTTCACATTCTATGGATCTTAAACTAGTAAATCGATTTTACAAAAAAAAATTTCAGATAATTGTATTCGAATTTAGACCCGTGTTTTCGTTGGAGTTGCCACCCGTCTTTAGAAAAATTCGCTGGCCAACGAAAATAACCAGTAGTTATTAAGTGGACTGTGATTGAGTCAAAAATTCAACGACATTTCGTTAAAAAAAAAAAACAATAGGCAGAGCTGCCACCTGTCTGAAAGAACTCGCTTCAATATAAGAATAAAAAATAGTTTTCAAATGTCATTTACTTGAATGATAAATTCAAAAGCACACAGCTTAAAAATATTTTTTACAGAGTTGTCGCCTTTTTAAAAATAATGAAAAATAAAATAATTTATTATAGTTTTGGTGAGGAACATTTTAGATTTTGTTCGAAATTTCCAGATAATTGTATCGATTTTGGATATATAAGTCCGTGTTCTTTGTAGTAGTTTCCACCTGTCTTTAGGACAATTCGCTGCAGAATGAAAATAAATAACAGTTAACAAATGTAATGTTGTTGAGTAAAATTTTTGATTTTTGACGAACTTTTAATAAAAAAAGAAAATAGCCAGAGTTGCCACCTGCCTGAAAAAAACTCACTTCAATATAAGAATCAAGAATAGTTATCAAATGGAACTCACGTAAGTGATAAATTCAAAAAACTTAGTTTAAAGTATAATAGTTTTGACAGAGTTGCCAGCTAGTTAAAAATAAATTTCAATCAAATAATTCATTATAATTTTTAAGAGGAATATTTTAGACTTTGCCCATAATTTCAAGGTAATTGTATCGAATTTAGAAATATAATTGAGATTTCTTATTAATTATTTAAATTAATTGTTTTAATAAATTAATTACTTTGAAAAATAAATTAAGTTGAAATATTTTTGGCAGTAATTCCATTTGAAGTGTGCACTTAATTTACACAACACTTCATTCAACAACTAACATTTGCATTAGTTTCCAACGTACGAAACGTAAATGTAACGGTAACTGTACATGTATTTGTGTATAATTGAACTATTCAACACCCACCTCTAGACATTTGTGCATTTCACGTCCAACACTGCTAGTCAAACAAATTAGAAACACAAGCGCCATGGAGGCGTTGATTACCCCGCAGTAATTGAATATAGCAGCACTATGCAGAAGCGTGGAAACTGCAGTTGCAATGCTAATAATTGCATTACATTCATTTTTAATTTTCTATTTTTAAATATTTCAGTGTCATTGTGTGCTTGTTTGTATGCGCATAACAGTAGTCTACCTACGAGTTTGAATACTCCTCTGCTGCTACTCTATTTCTATTTTTAAAGCCTTGCATAACTCTAATTAGTACTGAAAATATTTCAAAATTTTATAATAGATACTTTTTTTGTTGTTGTAGTATTTTTAAATTTTGTTAATTTTTGAATATAAGAACAAATCCTAAATTTTCATAGGTGTGGTATCGAACTAATAACTTAGAAAGATCAGTTAGAGCACCACTTATCACTTCTAAAGCTAATTTTGTCTGAGATTATCTCAGGGTTCCTTCTACAATAATTCTCAGCTCTTAAATAGCCACTGTAATACTGGAGCAGCATTAAGATCTTCACGTTATTAGGTAGATATTGATTAGAGAATTTTAGTACAAGCTTTAAGGTGGAAATATGTTATAAGATTAGTATGGACATTCTGAGAGAAAATCATGTAATACAACTTCCACTGCTTTTTATTTATGCTAAAGATACATAAAGTAATAATAGAATTATAAAACATTTATGCAAATCGAACACCTGTATGCCGGGCTAAGTAATAGTATTACAATAACTACAAGCTCATTGTTTGATTTTTCCGCTACTTTGCATACCTTTAAAGATGATGCCACAACAAATTGTTGCCGGTGGCCACATGTTGTGTTTCTTTCTTGCTGCCACTGCACCCGCATTAAGCCCAGTGCACGTAGGTACTATTTACATAACCCACCCAGTGTGTTGGCGCCAGCGTTCGCCATTGTCCTCATTCGATTGACTGGCGGATTCACCTCATAATCGTCAATGTCGCATCAACAAAACACCGACGAAGGACATTGTGCCATATTTATGTTGGCGTCGACGAGAACACGTAAATGGGCGGCAGACGTGGGTCTCAACCAGCCGCGTGATAATGTTTCAGCGCTGTGCAGGGTTGGCGGTTGGGGAGTAGGTGCTTTGGAGGCTTGGATCATAATCACTGCCGTTGCAATTGTGCACAGGGTCGTTGTCCAACTTACTTGGTGTGATTTAGTGACTCAATGTTTGTTTTTATTTGTTTGACTGTTGTTTGTTGTGTACAATGGGACCTCCCATATGTAGATACCGGCACCGATGAGACTTGCCATTGATTAGAGAGCAGTTGACTCAGTATATACGTACAGTCTGTTTAATGAAAGGCAAATATTTTGTTGCTTAAAGTTGGGATTGTTCAATTGTTTCTGGAGATATGTTCAGCTAAAATATTCGGTTCTTTGGATTAGCGAGAGTTTGCTTTTTATTTTATAAATATTTATATAACGAGTACCATTGAGCTTCATCTACTTGAGCATCTTGAAACAGTTTTCGAAGCGAGTCTTCAAGTTTATTATACTTGAGTGAATTTTAAAGTTAAGGATGATGGAAGGCGAAGACAAGCCGAAGAGTTTTCTAGCTTTATCAGGTTTGGAACATGCATAAGAAAAACTTGTCTTCTGGTATCTCCAAAGTCAGAAATAAACTGTCAACGCTCAGCAAATTTGTACGAGAATTATAATCGAAAAGAGTTCTGACTATACATCGTCTTGTTGTTCTCTTGATGCTACAGTTTTTGAGGAACACAATTTGTAAAAGTCGCTCGGAAGAAGATGAGTAAAACCATTTTTTAATCTATTGTTCAGGTTTTGCCAAACTTCTTTTTGACATTTGCCATCCCGATCATCATTTGTGAAAGGCTTAAATAAATAAATGAGGATTGCAGAGCAACATAAGGTCTATTGTGCCCCTCCTAAGTTACAACGACTCACTTAGCTTCAGCATATTGAAAAATTCCAATATACCGCTAGGTCTTACTGTGACGCGGTGATCCCTATTTGAAAACATAGATACAAGATTATGTACAGTCAATAAGAAGGTGTTCGAGAGTTTCAAGCTTCATGTCGCAGAAAATGACAGGTTTCAAACATTTTGTCTTTTGGATTCAAACTTAAGAGTTCTTGGCATCTCAACGGATGTACGTCTCTAGTAGTCTAAGTGCGATTATTTCTGGCGCACGAACATAAAGCTGTTTACATAAATTAACATAACCTTGTATACGGAAAGCGGGAAGAGGGCGATCTCTTGCTATGTAACAGACTGCAAAAAAGTCCCACGGCATGAAATATTCTCTCTCTCATTTATTTATTCGGAAAGTTGCGCTCAATAACATATAGATTTCACACGAAAGAGTTTATCTTTATCTTCACAGCTTCATGGTAGAGTTGACAGTTGAGGATCAGTAAATCTGATGTTAGATCGTTGATTGAGAGTAGATACTCGCACCCGCAAGATACTGTGTAATGGGAACGGACTTGGACGAATATCTGTCACATGGTCAGTAATCTTAAAAATCATTTAGGAATGTCTTGTTTCGCTACAGCAATAAAAACTTGAGAAACGAGTCTCAGTCGAGTTTTCGTCTTCTTCTTTATTGGTGTAGACATCGCTTACATGGGTATAGCCGAGTTTCCAATAGCGCGCCAGACGATATTCCATTTCATTTAGCGGCAATTGAAGATTAATACTGTAGACAGGTAATTCTCCTCCTGGTCTTTCCAACGGAGTGATCTTCCTCTTCGTCTGCTTTCCCTGGCGGGTACTATTCGACGTAGACCCTCAGAGTTGGAGTCTTTTCATTCATTCGGACGACAGCCTAGTCGCTGTCCCTTGTCAATGTCGTTATATATGTATCTCGTACAGCTCATCGTTCCAATGACTACTGTACTCGCCGTTGCCAAAGTACCGTTCTTTCGAAAACTCGTAACGCCGATTCATCAGATATTATCATCATCCACGTCTCTGCATCATATAGCAGGATAGAGATTATGAATGACTAGTAGAGTTCGGGTTTTGTTCGTCGAGAGAGAAATTTACTTCTCAATTTTCTACTCAGTCCAAAGTAGCTCCTGTTGTTAAGGATATGCGTTGTATTTTGAGGTTAACAATGTTATTAGTAGTAAAGCTAGTTCCAAAGCAGATGAAACTATTTACGACTTCGTTATGACTGTCAATAGTGTCATGTGAGCCTTGCCTTCGTTTATTAAAGTCGAGTCTTTGTATAGCTGAAAAAGAAACCTCTTGCATAAGTCTCCTGTCAAAGGAATATGCTTATGCATAGTACAGTTCCACAGTTCTTATTCATAATATTAATTCCACCAGCTATTACCAAAGCAGCTACTTTTTGTGGTTATTTAATCGAACTTTTATGGGTCGCCTCGTAAATCATGCAATTAAGCGAAATGCCCGGAAGGAAAGTGTGCGAGAATATTTCGTTTCATTAACTCAGCTGCAACATTTTGTGGCACACAACACATATGTACATACCAAAACTACATGTCCATGTAGATATTTTATGAGTAATAGGGCAGCAATTAACGGTCAATGCACGTTTTGGTTAGTCACTTGTTGCTCCATTGGCTGACTGCGACGCTTGTGTACTGCTTAATGACTGTGTTTAGTACTTAACGCTTGCTGTGTCGCGTCGCGCCATGCAACCACCACGCTTTTATATATGTTTTACGTGTTGTTGTTGTCGTTGAATTACTTTTCTCCTTGTCATTCACCCGGCGCTGTCTTTGTGGGCTTCCTTGTCAATGCCGCGACTTTCTTTTGATCCACAGCTGCTGTCCGACCGACCGACCACAAACAGACCACCGACCGACTATAGACCGGCCGACCGTTCGGTTGGCTACCGACTGACGGGCTGAACGCTGCTGCCACCCTCGCTGTCGCTAAGTGTGCTGATGTCGGTAATGGTGAAATTTTATGTGATTTCAATCATAAAAATTATACGAGCACATAGTCAATTACAGCAAGTCTGCACTTAGCCGGAACACATATACACCCATGGCTATAGGGCAATACTTTGTGTAACGGTTTTTTTTTTTACTGACATCAGAGTGGTGGCATCGTAATGTATTGGTGACTAAGGCTAGTTCTCATTTCAGAAATGTATGAAATCTTAGCTGGAATGTTGGACGTTGATGGTAATGTGATGCTCTAGAGTAATTATGACTTTAATTTAATTTCCAAAAGCACATTTAAGCATGGCACTCCTAATATGCTATTTGTTTAACTTCTCTTTCCTACAGAAATCGAGCTCAAGGAGCGTCTCGTAGCCGCTGTTAAAAAGGAGGTCAAACAGCTGATGGAAGAGGCTGTCACCAAGAAATACATACACGAAGAAAGCAGTTCGGTAACACAGCTATGCGCCGCTGTTGAAGCTTGTTTGAGTCAGGGTTTGCGTCGACGTGCTTTGGGTCTATTTAAGACCTCCTCCACAACAGCTTTGCTACATAAAATCGCCAAAACCTGCGAAGATGCCGAATGTATTAGCAAGAAAGTGTTGGAAATCGAAACAGCCGATCCAAGTAAACGTTCATCATCTAGTAGTGATAGTGTAAATCGTCCGCCTATGTTGAAAAAGGGTAGCAGCACCTCGGTCACGACGATGAGTTTAAGTGGTTCCAATATCACGATGGCGTCAATGAAGTGAGTATGGTTTAAGTAATGATTGAAGAATTAGGGATGTAGAATACTTTTTAAATCTTGTACAACAATCCTCTCTCTCTAAATATGGTATCTAGTCAAACCAAAGGCTATATTAGGTTAGGTTAAATGGCTGAACTCTCAACATATAATTTTTCTTCTTAATCCAATAATTCCATAGCTGCTTAGCCGTCGGCTCCATATAGTTCCAGAGATAACAGTATGTTTACGGAAGACACCTTTGCATGTTGGAGATTTACCTTTATTCTCCTCCCTTCCGTTTCTCTTCGAACAGTCGCTCTAAACTAAAGGCAGGATTTCTAATTGACGATTCGCTCTTATTACTAGCCGGGTTCGTCATGAGGGGGTCTACCTTCACGGTCTGTATATCGTCTCCTTCTTTCTCCTTCACTATTATTATTACCCCCTCGAACCCCTTGAGAGGACTGAGGAACTCCGCTATGAGCAGTTTTAGCGCTTGCCAGTAAGGTTCTTCAGTTCGTGACGAGAGGTGGACCACCTTATTACAATCTCTGTAGCGTTGAAGAAGCGAAGTTAGCAGATATTTTGATAGATTTTGTAAAAGTCTACCCAACATACAGATTCGTTAGATAAAATTAGAAACTGATAGATACATTTTTCAATCCTACTATGAACTTAGTACGCAAAAATTTGTCTGCGAAGTTACTGAAAGGTATAAATGGAGCTACAGTTGTAAGATAAAAATGATCAAGTTTTTATAAAAGACTCCTAATGTTAATCAGACTCATATTACACCCGACTTCGTCACCCCAAATTCGATGAAACTCTCTATACTTCATTTAGGTATGATAATGTAAAGAACGAGGGAGACCTGGATAGGAAAAGGAAGAGGAAGAGAAAGAGAGAGAGAGAGAGAGAGAGAGAGGAAGATAGCAGTTTAAAAAAATAATTTGTATCAAATATATTCGTTTCTTACCTAGATACTTATGGATTCGCTTGGCTTTGTTCGAAAAGAAGTTGGCTAAAATAATTGAATACTTAGTGGCAAATGCTAGTACTTATTACGATCGCGACTCACTCGTAGCCGACTCAGACTATGGCTCCATATTGAGTTCGCTTTTGGTTGGGCCATGTGCTTTGGAGTTCACACGAGTCAAAACTGCCGATCATTACTGGACTGATCCGCATGCTGACGAACTGGTTAGTAAATTAAATGTCAATGACTCCAAATTATTGGTAATAGCTGCTCCCCAACAGGTCAAACGCCACCGTATCAGTTCGGGACGCCGTTCATCCTCAACTTGCTCAAGAGCGCCAATATTAAATTTCAAACGTAGTCTAAATACCAGCACAGACGATTGCACCACCGCCGCCGGCTTCAAATCCATAGCTTCTACTACAGTGGCCAAAGATTATGTTGAGTCGTTGCATCAAAACTCCAGAGCCACACTGTTATATGGAAAGAATAATGTCTATGTGGTGCCGGTAAATAAAAACTTCTGATTTATAATATGAAAGATAAGTATTAATAATTTCAAATTCTTTCAAATCCATAGAAAGACGTAAATGAGAAAATGCCCGGTTACTTGAGTCTACATCAACATGTGCAGACGCTCATCATTAAGTGGACGCCAAATCAACTCATGAACGGTTACAATGAGGAGGAGGAGGAGGATAATGAGGAGCAGGATAAGGAGTCATACTGGGCCTATGCGCTCAATATCAATGTCGATGAGATTGTGTACGTGCATTGCCATCAGAATCGTGGTGAAGATAGTGGCGGTATTATAGTGTTGGTTGGGCAGGATGGTGTGCAACGTCCGCCGATACATTTTCCAGAAGGTGGACACATGCAACAGTTCCTAAGTTGCTTGGAGACAGGCTTACTGCCGCATGGTCAGCTGGATCCACCGCTTTGGTCACAACGTGGCATCGGCAAAATATTTCCATGGCCGAAGAGTGTACGCAGGCGTATTTTACCCTCAGTCATGGAATCGTTTGATGAGACCCCAATTGATTACGTCTTTCGCATTGTGAGCAAAAGCAAACATGAAGAGTTTGGTAAGCCTTTCTATAGTTTAATTATTATACTGGAAATATTTAATGACATATTTTTTACTATTTTCAGCTGCTACGCATTCCATACTGGATTTTGTGCGCAGCACTCCACGTCGTGCGCAATTAAGCAGCTGTTCGACAACTGGGTCGAGCGATTGCTCGAGCAAGAGTCTCTCTATAGATCAGCATCCTCTGGAATCTCCATTGGTAAGAAAATCTTTAGGTTTACAAATGATTTTGAAGACATTTCTTGCGCTGATAATACTTGACCACAATGTCATTTTTAAGCTCTTTATGTGGAAACCCAAAGCTGACGGCCTTCACAGCCGATAGTTTTGAGTGAGGATTCACTTAAATATTTTGTAAGAATAGGTATTACTACCTCATAACTGCAAGGAGTAATGAAAATTATCAGATCTTTCGAAGACCATGTTGCAATTTAGACTGCCCTCTGTCTTTTTCTGTAGGTCCAGACAAAACAAAATACGAGTATTGAGATGGTTTGCTCAACAATGAGAAGACAAATAATATCGAGAGCATTTTATGGTTGGCTAGCCTACTGCAGACACTTGTCAACAGTACGCACTCATCTCTCAGGGTTGGTAAATGGACGCATAACACCGGAATGTAAGCTGAAAAATAGTGCTCATCTTTGTCTTTTAAAACATAACCTTACCAACTCGTTTAGTAAAAGCCGATGAGGATGGGCTAACAAAAGAGCGCTGGGAAGCTTTAAATGTCAATGGTGTTGTTGAAAACGAAGTGGACGTCTATCGGCTTGTGTATTTTGGTGGGGTGTGCCCAGAACTGCGGAAGGAAATATGGCCATATCTGCTTGGACATTACAGGTTAGTCTTCAAAAACAAAATACCAACTAAACAGTATCTAAAGAATTGACGTCAACAGTTTTGGTTCGACATCAGAGGAGCGACAGAAACAAGATGAGACCTGCAAACACTATTACGAGACGACAATGAGCGAATGGTTGGCAGTGGATGCAATTGTACAGCAACGGGAAAAGGAGAAGACAGCACGTGCTGTGGCCAAACTCAGTTCGGGCAGCAATAGTGGCAATGATAAGACTGTGCGTGCCGCCTATATAGACGAGGGTGAATTAGAGAATGAAGTTTTTGAAGATATATCTGATATTTCGGATCCTGGTGAGTTAGAGTACGACGAAGAGCAACAACGGCAAGCACAAGTCGAGGCAGCAACAGGAAATGGACAAAATTACCTAACCGTCAAACCCATACCACGCGCTATGAAGACAAGCACTGACTCGGGAAATGTAGACGAAACAATGGAGGAAGAAGATGAGGACGAAGAAGACATGAATAAAGATATCTACAGACCACAAGAAGAAGTTACGTTGCCAAAAGAGCAGGTCACTGATGCAGGCATCAATGAACCAATTTCGAATAAAAGCAACAAAAACGAGCAAATGCCGGTTGAAGCAGCTGACGAGTGCTCACAACCCGCTCAGAGCGAAAAGACCTCACCATCTTCGTCTTCATATGAAACGGTTGGCGCTGGTTTTGGCTACACTGAATTGAATCTGCATACATCAATATCGGCGAATTTGAATTCCACAGAAGAGCGAGATAAGAGCGTGCTGAGTCCGGAATTTTTGAGCGCCGATGACTTGCCGGCACAACTTGACGTTGCCGACGAAGTTGAGCGTGATCTGACAGCAGTAGAGACGAATGTTGCTGGTCGACCTTCGGCTGTTATTGTAACGAATGCTTCCATTGATGTGGCTAATTGGCTGCCGGACGTAAAATCGGAATGTGAACAAATGCCAACTTTATTGGAACAAGGATCCATAGAGGCGCATGCCGAAGTTGCTGTTGTGAGTAGTCGCTCTATTATGGATGCATTACAGGAACCGAAATCGGCTTGTGTTTCACCGGCAAGCTCGAATGGTGGTGTTTATAGTGTAAGTTGGTTGCAAAATTAATTGAAGTTAATAAATACAGGGTCGCAAAAATTTTTTAAGGCTCAGTAGATCATTTGATGCCAGAGAATGTGTTTTAGAGGAGTTTAGATTTCTAATAGCTTGCTCCCCTAAAGCAACTAAGAATTTAATTATATTTAATATTTTGATCCCCATTTCTTCATTTCAGAGCGAATTGCTGGAACAATTCGGCTTGAACCTACATCGCATCGAAAAAGATGTGCAACGCTGCGATCGAAATTACTGGTATTTTGCCAATGAGAATTTGGACAAACTCAGGAATGTTATATCGACGTAAGCGCTTCTAGTTTAGCCTGACTTTTGCTTTGATTAAATTATGTCTGTCTTTTTGTACAGTTATGTGTGGGAACATTTGGAGGTCGGCTATATGCAAGGCATGTGTGACTTGGTCGCACCATTGCTCGTAATATTTGACGACGAGTCACTGTGTTACAGTTGTTTCTGCAAGCTTATGGAGCGCATGATCGAGAACTTTCCGAATGGCGGGGCCATGGACATGCACTTTGCGAATATGCGGTAAGTGAAATTGCCACCTCCTTAACAATTGTAGCACAAAATTGAACTCTCAAACAATATTACAGTTCACTCATACAAATTTTGGATTCGGAGATGTATGACCTAATGGATTCGAACGGCGACTACACACATTTCTATTTTTGTTATCGCTGGTTCTTGCTGGATTTCAAGCGTGAGTTTGTTTATGATGATGTGTTCGCGACCTGGGAAGTTATTTGGGCGGCCAAACATGTCGCCTCCAGTCATTTCGTGCTCTTTCTCGCTCTAGCGCTACTGGAGACTTATCGTGACATAATATTGTCGAACAGCATGGACTTTACGGATGTCATCAAGTTCTTTAATGGTAAGTTGTTTGTTTGCTTTGCTGTTCTGAAGTAACTTAAAACTGTTAAACTATTTCCAGAAATGGCCGAGCGACATAATGCCCAAGCGGTGCTGCAACTGGCACGGAGTTTTGTCTTGCAGTTGCAAATGATAATCGAAAATAAATAAATAATTTAATGTTGTTGTAAAGTGCAGGAAATCATCGCATGGAGTTTAGTAAACGAGCGCTTGAATTCCACTTCGTAAGCGACTACTAACAGCGGCTTCCAATAGTAAAGTTACTAAAGCGAAATGAGAAATATTGATATTTGCAGAGGCAAACATGAATATTTA
>NW_017536852.1:891646-906111 GCF_001853355.1 Bactrocera latifrons | reverse complement strand
ATAAATTAATTTAATTAACTATTTGATTAATTGTTAAAATCAAATTAAACTAAAGTTTTCAATTTCAAAATATTTTACTTTTTTTATATCCCGTAAGTCATCAACAAAAAAATTATTTTTTTTTTCAAGTGATATTACAGAAAAATATTTGTTTAGCTCAATGCTAATAGCAAAAGAATACAATTAAAAAACAAATAATAACCACAAATCATTCCTTACACCAACAAACACAAGAAAAACCTCTACTGTATATCTAGTGACTAGTTAAAAGAGCAGAAGAGAAGCATCTGAAATGCTGAGTATGTATACTGAATATCAATTAGAATGTGAACCACTAACAATCAAAGTAGAATTTAATAAATATTCGAACAATTTTATTGAAGTAGAAAGTTTAAAACCCCAAAATCTAGAAAAATTTAAACACGAAGAAAACAAATTATTACAAATAATAATATTATAAAATTATGTACGCACTTCCGGAAATATTTATATATACTTAGTATACCTAGTAACAGAGCGAAAGTTAAGCAAAAACTGAAAGAAAATTTCAAAATAGAAAGAAAATAAAAATACTATTTTTAAAGGACATTTTTTTGAGTGACACAATAATTTAATTGAACAACTTTTTTGAATAATTTGTAGTGTCTGTATATCGTCACCTGAAATGCAAAACAAGGTATTAATGAAAAACTCGAAATCGATTTTTTATTGTTTACGATTCAATACATCATATTAAATACATATAGGATAAAAAATATTCAGCTACCGCTATCAGATACAACCAGTGTATATCCAATACATAATAACCGTTTCATAAGTAAAACTCAATTTTTGTTTTAAAAAGTGTAGATTTTATAATAATGTTTTTTCTTCGCCTGTAAACTTATGAAAGTGATGTTGCATTATTTGGAATTTTCGGTGACGATATACAATATGTTTATGACGAGTTGTTGAATTCCTACCAAAGTTTAAGGCGACATCGAGTAACATTATTAGAACAGCTACGTGACAGCTAATATTTAGGCATTTTATTTAAGTTTTAAGTTTAAAATAAAAATAAGTTTTTATTTTACGCTCATTGGAGATGACTCCTCAACTAGAGAATGGCAACATTATAAAAAACAAACTTTTTATATATATCGTTATATTGCAAACCGATTATATTTGAATCGGTAATTTCCATATCACAAAACTGAAGAATTTATAAATCTACCGATGTATATGTGTCTTCTATGTATCACTTTACAAATTTTTTAAGCAAAACTTATATATACATGTAGTTAGACTCTTTAATATAATTTCAATTTAAAATGATAACAGAAATCTTCTCACTAAAGCTCCTGAAATAAAAACCAAAGTAAAATTGTACATTATTTTTGCACAGAACTTTTATACACGCGTATTTGCATATATAAAATATTCAGTATACTTATAAAGTCGGTTAACATGTACCAAAAAACAAAACTAATAGTTATTGGCTTCTGTTGTTACCGAGTTTCGAAAGGAACACCACTCAAAAAGCCACAGCTCAAAAAGTCAGACGACATGACCTAACCAGTGTAGCCGTTGTCTCTTAATTCCCTAAACTATTTAATGTCATCTCAAAGCTCTAAGAAACATAAATCTTCCGCAGAACCTTTTTATCAAAAACTCGTAAGGTCGACCAATAAGATTTGTCATCGTGCCTCGGCATAATATAGAAGGACGGGGATGATGAGTGACTTGTAGAATTTGGTTTTTGTTTGTCAAGAGAGTCTCAATAATTGCCTACTCAGTCCGAAGTAGCACCTATTGGCACCTATTCTGTAATGGATTTCAAAGTAGACGAAATTATCTAAGATTTCAAATTCATGACTGTCAACAGTGACATGGGAGCCAAGTCTGGATTGCTGTGACTGACATATTTCGTCTTGCCCTCGCTGACTAGTAGACGCATTTGCTTCGCTTCTCTAACTATTTGCTTCAACGGTAGATTGAATACAATATGGAATCGCCTTGTTTGGTATCGAACGGTTCGGAGAGATCTTTCCTGATCCAGACGGAGGTTTTGGTATTACTAAATGTCAGCTTACACAGCCGTATTAGTTTTGCGATGATACCAAATTTATATATAGCGGCATAAAAGTAGCTCTCTTCATGCTGTCGAAAGCACCTTTGAAATCGACGGGGAGATGGCGTGTG
Source organism: Bactrocera latifrons (assembly GCF_001853355.1). Lineage (NCBI taxonomy): Eukaryota > Metazoa > Arthropoda > Insecta > Diptera > Tephritidae > Bactrocera > Bactrocera latifrons. The sequence continues at coordinate 903,930 of NW_017536852.1, read as the reverse complement.
TCGATTCTCTTTTGACGGATCTTTTCCAAGATTTGGCGCATGGTAAATATCTGGTTGGTTGTTGATTTGCCAGATCTAAAGCCACACTGATATTGTTCAATCAGTTTGTCGGTGGTAGGCTTCAATCCTTCACACAGTATGTTCGATAGACCCTTGTATGCGATTTTGAGGAGACTTATCCCACGTTAGTTGGTGAAAGCTGTGGGGCTTTCCTTTTTGTGGATTGGGCAGAACACACTTAAACTCCAATCGTCGGGCATGCTTTCGTCCGAACATATTCTACAAAGCTGATACATACACCTTATCAGTTCTTCGCCGCCGCATTTGAAAAGCTTGGCCGGCAAAATGTTCTGCCGAGTTCTTCAGACAGGTAATTGCTATTCTGCATGGTTGGGAATAGAAACTTTTTCAGCAGACTGGAGACGTGTTCGCTCCACGTATATTCGAACTAGTCCCGGAGATGAAATATCTATTTGAAATTTGTTACACGTCATTTTCTTATCAAGAAATTGCGCATTTGTTGTAACCGCCGATATCGCACCACCAGCTGCGATATAAATCGAACGATGGAGACTAAATTCTTGAATGGAGACTTTTTATTTGTTGTTCGGTGCCCCGAAGTTGTTGTGATTTATGAATGTCCAAAAACATTGAAATATATGCATAGGACTTCTATGAAAAACCATGGTTGAATTTGAGCTAAAGTAATATATAACTTTTTTTTGTGGGATTCTTTGTAATTTGAGTAAATATCAAAAGTGCGTTTAAGGCTAGTTGAGAAGTTCAATGGCATCGAACCATTTGGAATGTTAGGCCACAGCGGCAGCGCAGGTAACTAATAAAGCAATGTGCTAGCAAGAAAACGCATCATAGTCCCACTATTATTAGAATAGGAACGGATCGGAGTTTCATATTCCTCGTGTGCTCTACTTGTAGATAGCTGGGATTCGCTGCAGCAAGATACTTTTGGCCCAAATCCGTTCGTAAGAAATCTAGTTTTTGTACTCAAAAGTTGTGAGAGATCTAATAGGCTATTGCACTATCGACGTTCACGCTGTAAGGCGGAGAGTCTAAACTGATGAAAGCTACAGAAGCTGTTTGAAAGAACTTGCTAGAAACACTTTAACATTTATTCCTTGATCTTGATTATAGAGGTTTGTAAGAAGTGAAGTTGAGAGTCCATTTGATATATATTTCCACTTATTAAAATATATAACTATTTTTTCTATCAAATATTTGCACTACAAATGCAATACATTTGTACTTACACACACAGACACAAACAAACACCGATTTTAATGAGAGTTGCCAAATATATTTAATGTCTCATGTACCTACATACAAACAAACTAATTTTAAGCTAACTATTTAGATACCGATCTATGTACTTATATGTATGTACAATCGTATTATTTACCTTTTATGTGAATAACTGTTTTTATATGTACACATATATATTTCAAGTGGTGTTATTTGCCCTTTATATAGACATTTGTATTATGACGCGTCTCTAATAAAATCAAGTGCACCGTAGCAGTGTTTGCAAATTTGTACCTAAATTGTAAAAAAATATTTTTTTTTGTTTTGAATATCAAGCAAAGTTCACCGAGACTTTATACAAATACTAAAAAGGGAGCAGCAAAAGCACACACAAAGACATAATTACTATTGTTGAAACAACTTTAAGCAGCTCAATTTAGTCAAGTAACTGTACTTAAATACATATGGTTACGATATAAGTGTTGTATTGGAGTTATATGTTGAAATTTAACTTAACTGAAACTGAAATAAATAAGAATGTATTTTTTCTCTCTTAAAAATTTGCTTTATTTCTTATGATGAAAGTGAAAAGAGCAAGAGGCCGAAATGCGTGTGTATGAAGAGCTTGATTAGCTGGTCGTCAGGGGTAATGCTCGAAAATTCTTCGAAAAGGTGAGGAGACTAACGAAAGGTTCCCAGACCGGAGCTTATCTTGTAGAACCGAAAGTGGTGAACTAAGTAGTAGGCTGTTGTTCAGATTAGAGAGAGAGAAGTTAAAGAAAAATATAGTTGAAACTTCTGAAATTGCCAAACCCGATTCCTCAATCGATGACGTGGAATACATGTTCCATTGCCCATCTATGATGAAGTTTGAAAAGCAATTACCCGTCTGAAGGAAGCGACGATGGATTGCCGGTCCAGCTATTCAAATATGGTACATGCATCAGTTTCCTTGCAAGATATGGTCGTTTGAAAGCATAAAACCACAATCTGCTCCAATTTCAGTGGGATTAGCAGCCTTAATATCGTATATATGGTCTTATTTAGGGTATTATGTGAAAGACTGCAGCCCACCTTCATTAAAATTAATGAACCTTATCAAAGTACCCTCACTCCGCAGAAAAAAAATTTCAAGAGCGTTAAACGGGCGGTGCTCATCAGCATGTGTGGAGCACTAAGGTCCACTCCAACCATGGCACTTAACGTCATTTTGCATATATTGCCCGTGGAAATCGCCAGCAGTTGTGCGGTTGCGAAAGTTACTATCAGACTTAGAGTCTGAGTTTTTAAAAGAACACACGTCTCATCACTCGGATATCCTCACTCAGTTTAACTTCATATCGAATCACTTGGATCATAGAGTCGCCAAACAGAACTCTGGCGGCTATTTCACTATCCATATACTGGCGAAGGAGTTGTGAGTGGGGGAAGAAGTTGTTAGAGAAAAGGGGAACGGAGGAGCTCTCTATCAAGTACAGCTTCCTAACTATTGCAGTATCTTGCAGGGCGATATAGCAGCCATTAAGGTAGCAGTAGATTTAATGCTCCTGTGTGTAGCCTGTTTCATTGAAGTGATAATCCAATCACAAAGCAGAGCGACGATACTAGCCTTGAAGTCATTAACAGTGAGTTCAGGGCTGCCCAAAGAGTGTCTAACCTCGCTATCAATAGTATCGAGTGTCTTTGTGATAAGATTGGTATAGGCCATAGCAGATTCGCAGGAAACTGTAAACCCCTATCGGTGTAATGAGAGCAGGTCGGTGCAGCCGTATCCTCTTGTATTCTATTAGTAGATAATTCGGCCTGGCGCAAACTTGGTCACCGCTGGGCCACCATCAGTACATGCGCTGTCACAAAAGTCTTTTGGTCAAAGATCGATCGCAAAAGGCCTAGTGATCTCTTTGCCCTCAATAAGGCTAGCCTCTTCCTTGGGTTGTGGTTTTCAACGGGCCCTTGTCATATTGGCGTTCCCGCACTTCCTTCTTGACTGGCCCGCGTTCAGGAGGTCAAGGTTTATGCACTTGGGAGCGCATATTTTCAGTCACCTCACCGAGCTGACAGGAATGGAAATTAAACACCTGTGCCGAATTTATATTGGCTACTAAACGTTTTGCTAATTAATAAAAACACGGGAACACATGCGTACTTCTTTTCTATGGCCTCACAAAGGACTAGATATAGTCCACGTGCGATCTTTGATCAGCCAACTAACCTAACCTAACATGACAGTAAATTTTGAGTGGTACGCAACCACATAACGTCAGAAACAAATGAATTTTCGTGCACTCAACACATCAATTTGCTAAGTCATCCACTGTATAGTTCTGACTAGGGATTGAGTGGCTTCATTTAATTAATATTTATGCACTATTCATTAGTTGTATAGATGGTCTTTTTTTTATACTCTCGCAACAATGTTGCTAAAGAGAGTATTATAGTTTTGTTCACATAACGGTTGTTTGTAAGTTCTAAAACTAAAAGAGTCAGATATTGGGTGATATATACCAAAATTATCAGGGTGACGAGTAGAGTTGAAATCTGGATGTCTGTCTGTCCGTCTGTCCGTCCGTCCGTCCGTGCAAGTTGTAACTTGAGTAAAAATTGAGGTATCATGATGAAACTTGGTACTCGTATTTCTTGTCTCCATAAGAAGGTTAAGTTCGAAGATGAGCAAAATCGGCCCACTGCCACGCCCACAAAATGGCGAAAACCGAAAACTTATAAAGTGTCATAACTAAGACATAAATAAAGATATTAAAGTGAAATTTGGCACAAAGGATCGCATTAGGGAGAGGCATATTTGGACATATTTTTTGTTTGAAAAGTGGGCGTGGCCCCGCCCCTCTGCTAAGTTTTTTGTACATATCTTGGAAACTACTACAGCTATGTCAACCAAACTCTGTAGAGTAATTTCCTGCAGGCATTTTCATATACAGTTCAAAAACGGAAGAAATCGGATAATAACCACGCCCACCTCCCATACAAAGGTTATGTTGAAAATCACTAAAAGTGCGTTAACCGACTAACAAAAAACGTGAGAAACACTAAATTTTACGGAAGAAATGGCAGAAGGAAGCTGCACCCAGGCTTTTTTTAAAAATTGAAAACTGGCGTGGCAACGCCCACTTATGGACCAAAAACCATATCTCAGGAAGCACTCTGTCTCTTATACACATCTAGATGTGTATAAGAGACAGCTGTATAACATATACATTAGGAACCAATGATGATAGCGGAATAAAACTTTACACAAATACGGTATTTGAGCTGAGGTATCCCTTGTGGAAAAATTGTCGTGATCGGATAATAATAATATAACTTTTCAATGCAATTAAAATAAATGAAAATACAATTCAATACTCAAAGTACACAAATTGATCTAATCTAATTAATTTACAGCAAAATAAAAAAAATATGTAAATGACGGATAATGAAATCTCGATTATCACTTTATCATGCGAGAGTATGAAATGTTCGGTGACACCCGAACTTAGCCCTTCCTTACTTGTTACTTTTACAATTTGTGTTTTACATTTGAAGATCAAACCTAACCTAACCTACCTTGACCTTAAAAATTTGTCTAAAATATGTCTTCCTACACTTTCAAACATCTGATTCTTTAGCTTCTGTTGTTCGTATTATTGAAAATTAAACGCAATTCACTTACAAGTTAAAAGTCAAACACATTCATATAAAAATTTATGGCATATATGCATGTATGTGTGCATGGTTTGTGTTTAATGTAATTCATTTAAGTGTTCTATTAGTGACACATATTTGCATAATCCATTCTACTTGCAGTTTTTTAGAGGCGACTTAAACATCTAATGATGCAATTATATTCATGAAATACATATTTACATATGTAAAGTAACTGCATTTCCCGATTCTTGTTTGCTGTCATTGCTTTTGAGCTTCAGTTCTAAGCTCAGTTCAATTCAAATAATGACTGTAGTTTGTGCGGTAGTCACTCGTTCTTGGTGTTTCAAATTTCAAAAATTTAATGAAATTATACTAAAGTAGAGTAAGGAGTACAATGTTCATGGTGATGCGATTGTTGTGGAAAAATCTTCGAGAGTTGGATGAGAAATATAAAGGTGAGAGAAGTGGAAATACGTGATTCTATCGGATTAACGGGTTTGGCCAGACTTAGGACATCTGAAGAGAATTTATAAACCGAACATTCAGCGGTATAACTGAATAACATGAATGAACTGAATAACAATGAACATATTGGGAGGTTTTACGTCGACGGAACTGGTCCGATGGCTCCTTACTAACGATGTACTATATATTGATTCGGATTAATCAGCCATAACGATGACCATCCGGTCCAAGGACTATCATTTCGGACCATTCTAATTCATTTCGAAACAACTTCAAGTTGTTGTCACCACAACAACAACATGAAGTACAAATAATTCAAGTATGCGCAAGAAAAAAGACCGAACTTTAACAATTTTTTTTCGGAATGAAGAAAAAGGAATCGGAGTTCACTCTTTCAAGCTAAGGTTACACATCTGTATATTTCAATACGAAATGACGGCTGCAAGTTGAATCTTTGAAATCACATATTTCAAGTGAGCCTCGATGGGTGACAGTTATGCTCGCAACTCGGTCTATTTGAAAGTCGTATTCCTTTTCGCTGTTTGGCGCCAATAGAATATTCCAAGTGCAGCCAGGTCCTTCTTTACCTGGTCTTTTCAACGGAGCGGAGGCATTCCTCTTCCCCTGCTTTCCCCCGCGAGCACTTATTCGAATACTCTCAGAGGTGGAGGAATTTCATTCATTCGGACGGCATGAATTAGCTAGTGTAGCCGCTGTCTCTTAATTTGCTATGTGAATGTGATGGCTGTGTATCCCTTGCAAGTCATCGTTCCAACGATTGCACCATAAATCTTCCGCTGAACCTTTTTCTCGAAGTAGCATTTGCTGGAAAAAGTTATTATGCGAAAGGAATTCTGCGTTGGACTACGAGGCTGTCAATGTTGTTGGTGTAAATGCTGGTTTCAAGATAGACTACAGTATCGACGACTTTGTAGTTATGACTGTCAAAATTCTAATCGTTGGGCATGTTTTCGTCCGACCATACTCAACAATGAAGCTGATGCATGCTCCTTATCAGTTCTTCGCCGGCCTATTTGAAAAGATAGGTCCTAAAATATAATTTTTTTGTTTTTGTAGTCCCCGTCCAATAGAATGCATTTTTAGTCCTTCAGTCCCTGGACCCGGAATTTTCCGTCTTTTACTGAAACAACCTTAAATATCCTCTTCATTTCGGTTTTTATCGCCGCAATCATGTCAAAATGGGTTTCTCTCATTGGTCTTTTGAGTTTGTTGTGTAGAAGTTGCACGGAGCTAAATTAGGAGAATACAGTTGCAGTATGATGTGGTGTATTTGAGTGATTGTGGCACATTCTTCAAAATAGTTTGACCTGAGTCAAATGATATTTCAACGCTATCAGCGAAGTCACTAAGGTGGTGGTTGATTGTCGACCAGAGCACGATTCGTCTCTTAACGCGTTCTCGCCCCGCTTTGAATTATAATTTAACTTATTGCGAGACAGAAATATTTTATGTTTAGTTACTTGGAATTTCGAAAAAGAAGGCAACTACTTACTTCAACAATCATAATACTCTTCTGATGATTTCTGATTCCATCGCCCAAATAATTTGACCGCATTCGGTTTAAAATCCGAAATTAGAAGTGAATTCTTTATATTATATGGGACGTTAATACAGAATGAAAATTTTGTATTAAGCTTTCATAAGATAAGATAAATGATGAGGATTGCACCGCGATTGAAGGTTTATTATGCCTTCTAAGTCATAACAATCCACTTAACCCCTGTATATTGATAAGTTCCAATATGGGTCCAAGGGCCTTTATCCAGTTCTGGAGTTCAAGAACCGGCAATTTGCACAAGAAGCTAGGCCTAAGTAATATAGGTGCTTCTTAAGCTTGTAGTAGCCAGTGTAGAATGCGATAAGTAGCTTGAGTTTGTCCCGTGATAGGTTGATTAGATATTTAAACCTGCTGAGATATATTGAAATATATTAGATATTAATTTTGCTTGACTGTCCCCTCTACTTGTATAGTTGCGTTCGAGGTTTATCTCTACACAACGACATAATGTGATCGGTTTTTATTCTCCTATAATAAATGTGGAAAAAATATGGAGAGTACCTAAACAGTAGATCGAGACCGGAATCATTCCATTCAGTCTTACTGCTAAGAATAACCTTGAACTTTTTAGTGCAGCCTCTAGTAATATTGTTCTTTGGGAAAACCGTAACCGGAGACCAAACAGCCGTCTGAATTGCTGTCTATTGACTTGTTACGTTCTTATCTATTCGGAGGTCAGATAAATCCGACACTTTGATTTACAGTTTCTGATTAACATCAACACATTTAAGCTTTATGTTATGTACAAGATGTGTTCCAAAGTAAACAGGACTTAAAAAAGAAAAAAAACAGAACAAATGCTTTTTTCGGCAAAATCAATTAATTTTATTGACAATAGTCTTCTTCTGCTTCAATACAGCTTTTTGCACGGTCCAAAACCATGTCGAACGAGTGTTTTAGCTCGTGCAGGCCTTTCGAATGGCGTCTACGTCGGCATAACGCTTTCCTTTCATGGGCAAACGCATCTTTCCGAAAAGGTATCGGCTGAATACGGGGAGGGGTTAACGGTTAAAATGTGATTGTTGGTCAAATAATCTGAGCAATTTTGGTCGTCAGTCAATTTGTGTGGAACAAACCGTACACACACCTTTCGTAGGCCCAAATGTTCGGTTAAAATGCGATAAATCGATGTTTTGGAGATGTCCAATTCCATTTCCATGAAGTTTAATGACGTTTTCGGCTGATTTTTGATGAATTCACACATACTTTCGATGGTATTTCCGGTGATCACGGATTTTGGTTGGCCCACTTATTGATCGTCATTTATCTCCTCACGATCATTTTGAAAACGTTGAAACTACTCGTACACCCTGCTACGGGATAGGCAATGATAGCCATAAACATGTTTCATCAATTGCAACGTTTCGGTAAAAGTTTTAAAAATTTTAAAACCAAATTTAAGGGTGGCTCTTTGTTCGAAGAAACACATTGACATTTAGAACGCAATAACTTCACTTCAAATCGAAGAAATACCATGAAATCCCTACTGAACAATCGAAGAAGATAACAGATTTAAAGGCACTAGTCAGCATATAGATGGTGCCAACTTAACGACTTGACGTTTATAATGTCATTTTCGATACACTAAAACATAAACTTTTCATTTTCTTAAATAAAAATCTGCGTTCCTTTTAAAAAACTCTTTCAGATGAACGTTCGGAGAACTATTTTCTATTCAGTTATCTGCAATGCATTTCCATTTCAATCGCTTACTATGCCTTCGTCAAACATATTGGTCCGAAAATAATGGAAAAACGTAAACCACTCGACTTGAAGTACGTCCTATTGGCATACAACGCTGCGCAGGTGTTCATCAATGGCGGTGTGTTTATTTCGGTAAGCATACAGCAGTATTTTAAAGAAATTTAATCGATTTATTTTAATGAATTTCTTGCAGGCAATCTACTTCATCTGGCTACATAAACCCTACGACCGCTTGTCTTGCATGATGCCCATTAGGCAGCGCACGGAAATCGGTATGTTGGAGCTTAAATTTGCGTATGGCTACTATTTGTTGAAAATTATCGATTTCGCCGACACTGTGTTCTTTGTGCTACGCAAACACCAACACCAAGTGAGCTTTCTTCATGTTTACCACCACATCCTGATGGTGGGTTCACTTTTTTTCGCTGTGCGTTATTTGTCCGGTGGTCATGGCGCATCACTAGTCATTGTTAATCTAGGGGTACATACCATTATGTATATCTATTATTTCATATCGGCGCTACGACCAGAGTTGAAACACTCAGTGTGGTGGAAGAAACACATTACTCAGGTGCAAATTGCGCAGTTTTTGTTATTGTTGCTGCATTTCATACACGGTCTTCTCGATATGGAGTGCGAATTTCCAAAATGGGCCTTGGGTATGGCCTCCTTTCAAACGATTGTTATGTTGGCGCTATTCTCTGATTTCTATTATAAAGCGTACTTGCGCCCGAATAAGAGAAAATTGGTGTCGCAAGCGAATGCTGAGCGAGTTTCTAGGCATAAGAAAGGCGACTTTGGTGCGGAGCTTAAGTCCGTGGCGGAAAGTGATAAAAATACAAATTAATTTTTTTAAATAAATCTTTTATTTATAAAGTGGTGGTTTTTATATTTTGTTAATAAAACTTACATCTAGTTTTCTTGTGTGCCGGAGTTCAATATTTTAGTGCGGTTGAGCTTTCATAGTCTCACATAGAGTAGAGATGCTTGACTTGGGTAATTTTAATAATGTAGTGCCTTTGAAACTGCCAACCCTGGCGGGATGGTAATAGTTTTTGAAGTTGTCTTCAGAGTCTCACTTGCAGCACTCAACCAATAACAGCTTACGCGTTTCTCCATGTTATACTTTATCATCTGAACTGTTGACTATGGACGTTTATGTATTTTCGGAGGTGTATTAATGAAGCTTATAAATCTTCGAGCTTTGTAAAGTTCGGAATAGACTCATGTATTAAAAAAGTTTTAGTATACATATGAGAACAGCTGTTAAAACTTTCTTCGGAGTGGCTTTTGCAGATCGAACCTTATGAAATCTTACACGTTATTACGCAAAACTTTTTATCATCCGAACTACCGTCTTCGGAGGTTTATATATTTTTCCGATGTTTGTAATTGAGGCCTATAAAGCGTAGAGCTTTTTAAGGTTCAGTTTAGATTTTCACATTTTGTAATCTTTACACTAGATTCCATCCTTTTTGGTAGCCCTATGTGTGTGACTTTAATATACTTAAAAGTTCAGAAAGCACAAGAAGACGATAATGGATAAAAATTTTCAATCGAAAGCGAAAATTAGAGCGGGTCTATTTTTTGCTATAAAATCGTGATTAAAAGTGGAGAATTTACATGCAATGCATGTTAATTTCGTTAATTTGGGGGATGGTATCTGTCTTTAGTTAAGAAAAGTTTGAAGAGCACTGGATATATATTTAGGCTAAAAGAAATTTCGAAAGCATTTTATGATATTTCTAAATCACGAAAATCCCTATCTTTATTATAGCTATAATTCAAACATAAACTCAGCCATAATTAAAACCGTTATTTTATTCTCAATCACTTTCTAAGCATGTTTCTAATTATTTGTTGCTGCAAGATTGTTGCTGAGCATGATTTTATAAATATAAGTGCTATAATTATGCCCAAGGATTCATACTGCTACTTGTATAACAGAAGTTGCGCGGTTGCAAAGCTGTTGGCAAGCTTTCTAAGTACCATCAAATTCGACTTCAGCTCCCCATAAAGTCGTACATACAAACATTGTTTGGCTTTTATCTAACTGCAATTAACAGTTAACAGTCACAACCCACCCCACAAACCACTATGCAGCGAAGGCATGGTGAAAAGCTCACGGGCCTGTTGCCACAGCAACGCCTTTCATTCATACCGACCGGTTTGTTATTTTTGGTGTGCGCTGAAAGCCGGTTTACCACTCAACACCAAAGCAAAATGCAAAAAGAAAAAAAAAAAAATAACAACTGCAGGATGCTGCTTTCACCGCTGCCCTGTGAGGCTTAAGCTAGCGACCACACACATGAAGTGTTTAGTCTATGTTGACGCGTTCACGCGAATTGGTGCATCCAAACGAAAATCGCTCCGTTGAGAAAGTGATTTATTTACAATACAGTTTGACTGAATGATCATTGTGCCATCACAGATGTCTATTAAATCATTGCAGATTGTGATTGTATTCAATTGAAAAGTATTAAGCAGGTTGTGAGCAACCTTTAAGTGACAAGTACACGTAAGAAAAAAAAAAATTACTAAGCGCGAGAAATATTTAAGGTTTCAGCGATTGTAAAAGTGATAAAAATTAAATATTAACAGGTATTAAAAAAATAAATTAGTGCTTAAAAATGTGAATTTTGATAGTTATGTACAAAGAAAATATTTAATAATTTTTTTTTTGGTTATATGTTTATAAATATCTAATACAGTCAGTCCATAAAAGGAATTAATTATTGTTTACCGGTATCATATCATATTGACTCCTGCTTGACGAGTTAATTGCTGCTATTTATTCGACATGTGTTCTTAATTAGTGTGAGACAGAGCGCTGCTGTTTTTAAATAATGGTTATATTTTTAGCTTGTGTTGTTAGATGCTAAATATTAGTCATTTAAAATTAATTTCAGTCAGCTGAGTTGCTATTATGAAAAGCTCTAAATGCCGATACTTTTGGAATTTCAATGAAATTAATCGAAGTGGTCACTCATACGCAGTGCAGAACAATTAATAATGTTTGGTCATTAATAAAAAGAAATAACATATGTATTTAAAGATATGTTATGAATAAGAAACGTTTTCAAATGACATAAAAAAATGGATTAATAATCGCATAAAAATATAACAAAATAATAGAAGAATTGTGAAAAAATAAATAAATAACATTGATTAACGTAACGCTTTATTTTGTGTGCAAATTGTTTGAAATATAAAAAATTTCAGTGCGTGTGTCGTAGGGAGGAAAAAGTGAAACAACATTTAAGTTATAAAAAATTAACAAAAAAATTTAGAATGGATTTTTTAAAGAAATAAAAAAAAAAAATCTTTTGAAAAATTACTATTTTCGCAGTTTTTCATAAAAAATATAACATTTAACAAACCAAACATATCAAATAAATAGCAAAATAAGTGGTCGAAAATTATTGAGATACATTTGAAAAATATTCTATAAGGCAAAAGAAATCATTAAAAATATTAACAACAAATTAAAGTAATTATAATAGTGAAAATAAATAAAATAAAATAAAAATTTGAAACTTCTTCATAACCTAACTTAAAAAATATGAAAACTTCAATTAAAAATGAAACGCGAAAATGAAAAAAGATAATTTATGTGTTAAAGAAAACCAATACA
>NW_017536852.1:889795-891421 GCF_001853355.1 Bactrocera latifrons | reverse complement strand
ATTGTTGAATTTAGATAAAACTTTTAAAAATCAATAGTAAAACTAAAAAAAAGATAACTTTTGTGTTAAAACATAAAATAATAAAATGTTCTAATAATAGTTTAAAGTTGATTAATTTTGTTAATTAATACTGCATTTAAACTGCAATTAAATAAACCGATTAAAACAAACAACAACTAGCAGAAAAATTTACAAAAAAATATTTAAAAAAAGTAAAAATGATGTAAACAATAAATAAATAAAAAACAAAAATAAATACTCAAAGTGGTTACTTATACGCAGCGTACAACAATAGTAAATTCTGTATTAATAAAAATTAATAAATAAAGTAAACTAACAAAGTAATGCAGAAATATTAAAACAGAAATATAAAAATATTGTAAAAAAGTATAAATTAAGTAATTAATTAAAAAAAAAAAAATTAGAAAAAAATATATGATAACCTTACCTTACCCTACCAGTCTAACCTGACCTAAACTAACCGATTGTAAACTGAAAAAATATAAAAAAATGTGTATCAAAAACATTAAGTAATTTATATTTATGTAAATAAAAAGGAAAAAACTGAAATTTAATTCATTTAGGAATACAAAACTGCAATTATAAAAAAATTCAGAAGAAATTGAATACTAATACATTTAAAAAAATAATAGATAAGAAATTTACATCTACCTTTAATATTTCGTTTAATACTACGACAAAACGCAACTACAACGAGTATAAGATTATTATACATATCACGTGTAAATCAAATTAAAACTCTTTACTAATCGTAACTTTTCCCAATGCTATTATTGTTACTGAATTATAAGAAAAGAGCAGCAATGACCAACAGAGAATGCTGTTAAATTATGGCTGCTGAAAGAGATTTTAGATTAAAGCTTTAATCTGACAGAAGAGGAAATTGTGATGATTGTGAGAAGTGATTTTGCATAAAGGAAGCTTGCCAAGATAAACAGATTAGTTTAAAAGGTGATTAAATTTTAATTTCAATATGACATTAAATCGGTAACAACAAATTTTGGAGCATAATTGAATGTATAATATTTATTTTATATAAATTATAAAAAGAAAAGAAAATATTAGAACAAAGTGTATCAAGTGAAATATTAAAATGTTTTATATATTTTTTCAAAATAACTAAATGTTGAGGAAAAATTAAAAAACAAGTTTTAAAAGCTTCCAAAAAAAACCACAAAAATAAAAATACTTTCAAATACAAAAGTTTTCTAAAAAAATTTTTTTCAAATAAATTAAAGTTTAAAGTTTTTAAAAATATCAAAGAAACTAAACGAGAAGTTTTAAAAGCTTTCGCAAAAAATAAAAATATTCCTTTGTTTAAAAATATTAAACAAAAACATTATGGATGAAAAAAAAATAAATACAATAGGTATTTAAAAAGATTAAAAATAAGAAAAAGTTAAAAACTAAAGTATTAAAAGCTTCAGAAAAAAATTAAATAAAATATTTTCTTATTTCACTTGAAAACTGTTTAAACGTTTGTTTTATAAATGTATAAAATTAATTTTGAACTTAACTTAATTTTAAGAATTTACTTGTGAAAAAAGATCTTCTAGGTAATTAAAAACATGAAAAGTAATATCTTAAAATATTTATTTTAATAAC
>NW_017536852.1:881730-889299 GCF_001853355.1 Bactrocera latifrons | reverse complement strand
AAAAAAAAAAAAAAACAGTATATGGATTATAATTGGCTTGCCTGTGTATATATCATACCCGTCAGGTCAAAGCGATTTATGTCAAGTGTAGCACTCCACCAACTACAAACAACTACAAAACAAAGCCTCCTCAACAACAACACACCGACCGCGCCGCGCTCATCATGTCAATTACAGCGAACCAGTACAGCGATTTGCTTGCCTACTTCAGCAATGATTCCGCCGCCAACAATATACTCTCACTGGCGCTCACACATCTAAATGACACACACACATTGACAGTTGGTAATTTTTCTAATTTTTCCAACGACGCAACGGAATCGAATATGTACGCCACCACAAACGACAGCAGCGACACCAGCCTGCTGCTCATGGTCACACAGTCGGCCATGTACGCGAATGCAAGCGACTACGGCGACAATGAGGCGAGTGCTGTGGCGAATCGCAGTGCATATGTGGTGACGGCGGCGGGACGACCGCGTATGCTGACTGAGATGCCATTTTGGCTAATACTCTGTTACAGCATAATATTCTTCTGTGCGATAATTGGCAATTTGTTGGTGATATCGACGCTAATACAGAATCGTCGTATGCGTACTATCACTAATCTCTTTTTGCTGAATTTGGCAATATCCGATATATTGTTGGGGGTCTTCTGCATGCCGGTGACATTGGTCGGCACTTTGTTGCGTGATTTCATATTCGGGGAGTCCTTCTGCAAGCTCATACCGTTTTTGCAGGGTAAGTATGCATTGGCTTCGAAACAAACACTCCTACACACGCACATGTGCTCGCTGTGACATGTGTCTGTTTGCATGTGTGGGTCCATAAATTGAGTTGTAAATTTTTCGTAAACGTTATGGAAGCCATCGTTGACATGCTGAATCAGCCGCAAACGCCTTATCGGTTTTTCATTAGGGTCAATGTGTATTTAGGCGTTAATCCGACAAACTTCACACTGTCACCTACATGCAAACATATCGACATGTAGATGGTGTTACATATACATACATGTGCATATATATGCATATTCATATATACATATATGTACATATATATTTATATGTATGTATATACAATATATACATATATGCATATGTACCCACGTATGTCTGTCTGAGCAGGCTTTTATTTATAACTTTCTTTGTTTACTCGGCGACAAATAGATGACAGCGCATACTTTTATAATTTTCTGTTGCCAATACACATATATATATAAATATTTTCTTATTATAAATAACTGTTATATAGTATAAGTTGGTGAAGTGCAGAAGTGCGTGACAATTGGCTGAAATATTGCTTCTGCTGCAATGTAACAAATGATTAAGCCTACGTGATTTGTTGTTGTGATTTTACTGTTATTGTCCATCCTACTTCCTCTTCTTCTTTGATACATGTTTCGTATGAATATTGGTATGCCGGTTGAGGCTAATTCCTGTCTTTAATACATAGCAATTAGTTCGCTTGAATTTTCATGCGGGCACAGAGGAATTCATTAAAATATATCTGCCTAAAGTGTTTAAGAGATTTTGTCTATATTTATTTTTTTTTTTTAAATTTTTGAAATTGTAATATGCTTCATATACTAAATGAGCTACCATCAAATGGAGATTAAAATCTATTTACATACTTGACAAACTCTAGACAGGGTGGTGGGTGGCTAAATGATAATAATCTCTTTATCATACTTTAATTTTAACAAGAAAAATTAAATTAAACAAGAAAAAATGTTAATGTAAATTCAAGTACTTTTTCCACTAAATTAAGTATGTCATGAAAAGCATGTTCAACAATAACTTCTAGAGCTTGAAGAGGGTATGGTTTATTGCTAAAAAGCAATAACATCAAATAACCCCACAAGAAGTTGTCTAATGGTGTTAAATCATAATTTCTTGGTGGCCATGCAATACCATGATTTCTTGAAATAACCGAATCTCCAATCTTTTTTTGCAACAGTTTAGTTGCTGCACGTGTGACACATAGTCCCGTCTATTTGGAACCAGATGTTGTCGAGATCAACTTCTTGCAATTCCATCATAAAACGTTGGTTATCATCCATCGATACTGTTCATTTCGAAAGAAGTGGAGACTGATGATGCTCCCTCCAGACCTAAAACCACACCAAACTGTCAATTTAGGTGAATATAAAGGTTGTTCATAAATAGTTTGCAAATTTTCTTCGCACCAGAATTGTCAGTTTTGTTTATTTGTCGCATCTTTCAGATAAAAATGAGCCTCATAGGGGTAGATGATTTCCTAAAAAAAATTTCAAGTTTTCAAGTTGTTTCAAGACAAAATGAGAAAATTCACGACATATACGGCGGCTATATGGCTTTAGTTGTTGAGTGAGAGCAATTTTATATGGATGCAAGCCCGAAACCTTATTCAAAATATGACTCGTTGTGGTACCAATTCTTGAGACTGGCTTGGAATCGACAAATTGCGGTCTTTAGCAACACTTGTCTGAACAACAGTAATATTTTCATTACTTCGTGCGGTTCTTTGTCTTATTGGCATTTGAAGATTATGTAAAGAAAATGTGTGCTCGAAATTTTCCAACAACACAGGTGGATGATTATTGCGTCTATAATATATATTCATATTGATTAAAATTACTCCAGTCGATTTATCAAAAAAAAAAAAAAATAAATAAAAAATAAAAAATGACGTCAAAAGGCTTCAATGCCAATTCTTATTAGGATATACATATAATTTTTCAGAGCATTTCACATTTTTGATGATCCCAGCATAGCATGCGCCCACGGAAAGTGTACGCTTCCCACGATTAATTAATTTTTATTTTCTTAATCGGTCAGTGCTACTTACTTTACGAGACCTCAAACAATCTAAATAGCGCATTACCTTGCTGAGCTATGTGTTTTTATTACTATTAGGTAAGTAGTATTTAAGATTTTGTTTAGGGGTAATAAGTCCATTAATTTCCGCACACCTTTGACGAATGATTTGACGAAGGTGCCTATTATAGGCATCAGTACTTATTTTCTTACTAACCATTTGGTCAAATTGAATCCATGAATCACCATTCGAAAAATATATGTCTCACAGGAAGAAGCAGAAGTCCAAGAAACGCTCGACTTAACTTTCGAAAAACTTTTCTCAATTTAGTTGCGGCGTCACAGTTGCCCGCTAACAACGGTTTAATATATATTTGACAGCAGCTAAGTTTTTAGGTTTTTAATGTAAATCAATTAACATCACGTTTCATGTCTGTAACAATATATTTATTGCTTTAAGTGGATAGCAGTGATATGTTAAGTCTGCTGCTTCTGTGAATGTTTTATGAACCTATTTTCTTCTTCTTTATTGGCGTAGACATTACTTACGAAACTGTTATATTATATATGGCTCTAGTAGCTCACGACTTACGGTTTTGGACCAAATATCGAGCTGAAGTGAGAAAGCGAAGCATCCCTACTCAGGGTTGTGCGCTCGGCTTGGGACCCGACACGTGAAAAATAGTCCCACAAAAAAGTAGAAAACAGAATTTTATTACTTTATGATTCTCTTGTTTATTCAGTTCTCATTTTAGATAAATAAATGAGGATTGTACCGCGATCCAAGGTCTATTGTGTCCCATTCTCATTTTCATTCCCCATTCTTTATTTCCCATGTCTCCAATCATCGATGCTAAAGCCGTATTTTATAATTTTTAGTGTACGCTTTAAAGCACAAATATCCATCGTTTTAGTTCGACTCTGCGTGGCAGATCCATTAATTAGACGAATCGAGCACGATTGAGTAATTTCGCCTTTTATGGCATTTCTCTTCGAACTTCTGCCATCACGCTACGGTCTTAATTAAATACTTTAAATGCAATTGCTCGGCGAGCACACGTAGTTATCAGGTAAAAACAGCTGTAAGCATGCTAAAGATAGCCGCAAGCAGTTAGGAGCGCGTGCTAACGACCCGACTGAAATATATACGTATGTATGAGAGAACATATTGCACGTGAACGGTAGTAAAGTTCGCGTGTTAAGAAATTTTAACATGACTTCAAGTGCAGTTGATATTAATGTGCTGTCGGGCGCACAGAAAAGAAAATAAATGTGTCTTCGTATATGTCGACGGCGTGCCACAGCTGGTGTCTTACTAAAGTGAAGTGAGTATATATAATATATAATATATATATACACGTTTGGTGCAGAAAGCAAGAAAGAAAGCAATCAATGAACCAGATTATAAAAAACGCCCAGGCGCTTGCAGCAATTAATTTCCGATGTGTACGAGTGCATCTTAAAGTGCGCACATATTCAGCAATTATTTTGAGCATACTGCTTGCGCCTTTGTTTACCCGATCACAAAGCATGAAGATTAAGCGGCTATTTGCCTCTGAAGACCAATAAAGAGCTTATTCCGCTATGGACTTGTTGTTGTAACGTTTACGTAGTCCCCGTTGGGGTGGTAAGGATGAGATAAGTTGTCATCGAGGTCATCCAACGGTAGACAAGGAAACATGGTGTTTCGACGAAGTCGGACCATAGGAAGAGGGGTGTCAGATGTGTAGGGTTTGCAGGGCATGCAAAGAGGTGGTTAGTGTTATGCGGGGACACGTTGTACGCTGGACATACAAGTATATTTGATATATCAAGGTCGATTCTGGATAAGTAGGAGTTTTATGACTCCCCTTCGAATGGCGGTCAGTGAATGTCTGAAGTTAGTTGCGTCCGAAGTCTGGTTGGCATATTGTCTTATGTTGTCGACGTAGTTGCGGAATAACATCTTGATGCACCTAAGAGGTGGTTCTGCTACAAACAGATGATTGCAAGGATATTTTCCGCGAAAGCAACTCAGCAGAAACTGCTTGGAAAGGAGTTCATTATGCGCCTTAACTGGGAGCATACGGACCTCATTGTGCAGGTGTTCAATGGGATACAGCAAGAGGCATCCCGCCGTAGTCCGGAGTACAACATCCTTCATGGCTGTGGTTTCTTTGTCTGCATTTCACTGAATCCCCGCAACCATATTGGTGCATTGTAGTTAAGGACCGTCCGGCCGATTGCATTGTATGTTGCCAACAACAGATTTGTAAAATTCTTAAAGCGAATTATTTATTTGTTTGATTTTGGTAATACAACGGACCGGCGTTCTAAGCTGGCCACGAGAGATCCCTATTAGGATCGTACACTTGATCTACCCTCATTCTATTTTATCTGAAACCAAAATTTTAGGTCAAGAGCTGAATGTATGCAAATTTAATTTGATGAAAAGCATTCAAACCCGATGGCGACCATAAATGTTTCGGAAGAAAATACTATGGTGTTGTTGAGAAAAATATAAGATTTTGTTGCTATTTTGCCTTTCACTCGATATCACACAAAAAGTCCTGAGTTTTCATTTCACTGATGAGCTACCTGCACGCAACAGTGTCCTCTTTCTGAACATATAAGTTGATACTGTTTCTTTTTGTAATTTTTCAGTTAGTTTGCACAGGTATTTTTCCCAGAAGTTTCCTTAGCGCTGCAATTCAATGGCTTCACGCTCATTTCAAAGGAAACAATATGATGATTGGTGCAACCACTTTTCTTACTCAGCTACGCATAATTTCATTTTCTTGTGCTCGCACAATTGAACTTAGCGTTCTCATATGTAAATTATGTAGCCAAGTCGTTGTCAAGAAAAATTACGAAATTCTTTTCGCTCCCATTTTTTGGCACTTGAACCATAAAGTTTGTGTATTTTGAGTTGCATTGGTTGGGAAGAAGGAGTGAAAATGAATGTTCTTTTATTAATTCATTTTTGTTGTATTTTTGCGAAAAGCTTTTAAAGTACTTGAAGGCATACGCATGTGGGTGGAGTTTAATTACTTCTTTACTCCCTAAGTTCTTACGTAGAACGATTACTTTTTTGCGGATCTTTAATATTTTTGCTAATCACTAAAGGTTTCTAGGATAAATAAAGATCTTAATCATAAATAGGAAATCATTACCATTCCTCCCGTGTTATGTTTTAGCAAATCCTTTCGATTACTTCTACCTTTAGAAGGAAAGGGTTAGGTAGAGAATTATTATAGACAAAGCTAATTAAATATACATGAATAAGGTTTGGACAGAGGTTTGCGACCTTCTCTGAGTAAATTAATATGTCTCTCTTTTTATTTATCCAGCTTGGCTAATATTTTTGAACCAATACACAAGGCGAAATATGTTCAGACAAGTATCGTCAATAAGAATTTAAATAATGACCATAATTGGCAAAGGTAAGAGTTAGTTTTTGTCTTCTGATACGCTTTTCAAATATTTCTTCTTCTTTATTAGCATAGACGCCGTTTACCCGGTGATAGCTGTATTTCCAATAGCGCGCTAGTCGATATTTTTTTTCGCCGTGTGGCACTAATTGGAATTGAGGTCTTCCTCTACCCGCGCCGATGGGTATTGCGTCGAATACTCTCAGAGCAGAAGTACTTTCATCCATTCGGACGACATGACCTAGCCATTGCGGCCATTGTCTCCTAATTCGTTGCACTTTATCAATATCGTTGTATAATTCATATAGCTCATCGTTCGATCGAATGCAATATTCGTCGTTGCCAATGTCGATCTTCCGCAGAAACTTTCATTCGAAAACTCGTAACACCGACCCATCAGATGTTGGCAACGTCCATGCCTCTGCACCATATAGCAAGACGGCAATAATGCATGACTTACAGAATTTCGAATTTGTTCGTGGAGAAAGGACTTTACTTATCAATTACCTATTCAGTCCTACGACTGTTTGTTTGATGACAGGAGATATTTCGTCTTGCTCTCGTTCACTACTAGACCCATTTGCTTCGCTTCATTGCCCAACCTGGAGAAAGCAGAACTAACGGCGCAGTTAATGAGATTCCGATTGTGGGATCTCCCTTTTGGCGGATTGGGCGAGCACAGTTTAATTTCAATCGTCGGGCATGTTTTCATCCCACCGTTTTCAACAAAGAAGCTGATGCATCAGTTCCTTGCCGTCGTGTTTGAATACCTCGCCAAGCAATCCATCGGCTCCCGGCATTATTGTTCTTCTTAAAAAGTCATAAAAGGTCTGCTCCATCGTCATCTATTGGGGAGTCGGGTTCACCATCTCTAGGTGTTATATTTTCACTGTCATTCAGAAATCTGGAGAAGTGTTCCCTCCATAATTTTAGTATGTTCTGGGAATTAGTTGGTGAATCACTTCTGGAGGTTATACAGGAGCATGCTCCGGTCTTGAAATCTTCTATTAGTCACCGGATTTTTTCATAGAATTGAGAATTACCTCTGTCAGCATGTTAAGCTCTTTGTACTCACGCTTTTCGACCTCTCCCTTTTTATATTCTTGCAACATAGGTGGTAAAGAGAGTATTATAGTTTTGTTCACATAACGGTTGTTTGTAAGTCCTAAAACTAAAAGAGTCAGCTATAGGGTTATATATACCAAAGTGATCAGGGTGACGAGTTGAAATCCGGATGTCTGTCTGTCCATCCGTCTGTCCGTCCGTCCGTGCAAGCTGTAACTTGTGTAAAATTGAGATATCATGATGAAACTTGGCTCCATAAGAAGGTTAAGTTCGAAGATGGACAAAATCGGCCCACTGCC
>NW_017536852.1:866663-881620 GCF_001853355.1 Bactrocera latifrons | reverse complement strand
AGGCATTTCCATATACAGTTCAAAAATGGAAGAAATCGGATAATAACCACGCCCACCTCCCATACAAAGGTTATATTGAAAATCACTAAAAGTGCGTTAACCGACTAACAAAAAACGTCAGAAACACTAAATGGCGTGGCGTCGCCCACTTATGGACCAAAAACCATATCTCAGGAAGTACTCAACCGATTTGAATGAAATTCGGTGTATAATATTTTCTTAATAGCCTGATGACATGTACCAAATATGGGTGAAATCGGTTCACAACCACGCCTAAAATCTCTATTATTACTTTATCATGCGAGAGTATAAAATGTTCGGTGACACCCGAACTTAGCCCTTCCTTACTTGTTTTGTATAAAAATACGTCTCACTTTACTCCAAAACTATCGTCATCTACCCCATCCCGCGTGTGTTGGGGATTGTAACGTTGCGAGGAATGCAGTCTCTTTTCCATCCACTGCGGTCCAGCACTACTCGTTGTACTAACTGTTATTTTGCCTTTTCCGAAAACCAGTGGTTTCGTTTGCAGCTGCACTTAAGCAGCTTGAAACACGGCTGATGAATCAACTTTCCTTTATTTGTCTTTGGGGTTTTGAGAGATTTTGACTCTCTTTTATTCTTAATTGTTAATTTAAAAGTTTTGAGATTATTCAAGAGAAATCTGATTTTTTTGTGTGGCATTACAACATTCCATACATTCTTAGCTAAAAGCAGTAGCGATGATTTTGTGTATAAAAAAAGCGGTTAAGATCATATATTTATATAAGTCTTACAACGCATTCAACTCTCCGTTGCATTCAGTGCTTAAAACAGAGACAACCCTAAAGCACGTATAGTCATACATACATACATACGTATGCAAATCTTATAGGCAAACATAAAAATTCATTTTGCATGACGACTCCTACTTACGAATTCACTCTGATATATGCCGCAAGTGCTACATCATGTCTTCTTACGCATTTTATAAGCCCTAATGAGACAGCTGCTGGTGGCGGAGCTGGTGCTGTAAAACGTAGCAAATGTGGCCGAGCTTGATTGAATATGGCAATTGGCGACATAAAAGCGTTATACATATGTATAAATCCACATTGTAAATTTTATTGGTGGTTGGTATTATATGAGCCCAAGGATGCAATAACATGTCACAAACGAAGTGGCGTGGAGGCGTTTGTCACCGAATTGCATCGTAAATCTTGAAGCGAGATGTACATATGTGAAAGCATATTTCTTCATGTATGTACTTGTGTATGTAGGAATGAAATATTGAACTCATTTTGCAATTCTTTGCATTAATTAAATATTTCATTCTTTTTTTTTGAGAAATTTTGTGAGCAAACAAACAAATGTTCTACTTTTTCCCTAGTGAGAAATCTTCGAAAGCTTACCGACTGATTCGGTTAAATTTAATCAACAGCATTCTCTTTTTGTTTAATAAACTTATTTCTAAAATTATTGATAGATAAATATAAATATCAATATTCATCAGTAAATTATCCAATCTAATCCAATCCAAGCGAAATTTCAAAACAAATCTGCTATTTGCTGCCATGCATATTTTACCAGTTTTTTCCTTCAATATTAAAGCATATTATTTGTAGGCGACATCAGCCTGAGACTGCCAAGTAGATCTCAGCCACACTGCTTTTTCATTTTTATTGCCCAATATCAATAACAAATAAGTATGTATGGCATATCTCAACCACTAAGAGACACTTTCGCCGGCAAGCGCACAGCCAAGTGCATTTAATGTAAATCGAAAGCTCCATTGCCTACATTTATTGGCTCATTAAAATTCTTGTCGAGCGTCGTGAAGTTGTGGCAAGCAATTTGCCGCTACATATACATTTTATCGCTTGTATCCTGGCACATATTGCGTTACTACTTTCACGTCTTTTGATTTAAGATAATTTAAAGAACTGCTTTCATGGGAATCGCTGTTTTAAATGATATTTTTCTCTCTTCTTAATCTGAGGAGGAGAATCTAGCTTTAGTGCTTAATTTTATTCATATACGAGTAAGTGAGCGAAAGATACTTTTTACTGACAAAGATAGACCGTGATGATTTTGACAGTAGTTTTAATATGTTATTAATGTATGTGGATTTTAATTTTGTGAAAAAGGTTGAGGCTCTTCAAAGTTTTGTGTTAATTTTTAAACTTGATTTTGATATTCGTTTGATTGGGCTTACTCTAAGCTAGGATACATAGACTGATTTTTTCTGCTTGAAGATCTGAACTCCGTTAGTAATGGAGCAAATCAAATCGGAGCACTTTCTAGTCAGAAGCTCAGATGACTGAATTATGTGGAACTCAATGTCAGGAAAACAGCTTTTATGGTACGAAGACAAGCGATGCTCTCGTCCTCTTCTTTAACTGGGACCTCGCATCTCGGACTTTTCAGCATTACACAGTATCTAATCGACTTCTGCTAGAAGATCTGAACTTCATTAGCGCTGAGGTCCAGCTAGGGACTTTTACTTTAGCTTTCTGATTTCTGAGAGAACAACAAAATAGTAGTCAGAGTCACAGAGCTGAAAACTATTCATCAATTGTGCGCGCGGATCGGATGGAGCTCTTGCCGGGCACGGTTGGATGAACTAAATGATGTTTTCTCCAATACAGGTTTCAGTGTGGGTAATGTCAGTTATCTCCGCGCTAGCACTAACAATCACAAAAGCGAAGACGTTCCCCTTATTGCAAATAATTAGGTATATCACAGATAGCGATGGGTTTCGTCTTAGAATATATAATATATATTTTGGTCCTGTTTTATAGTAAGTCTTTCAAAAGCATATATTTTGAGAATTCATTTGTTGATTCATTTTAATGAATATGTTTAGCAATTGTTTTTTGAGTTGCGTTAAAGATTTTGCTTTTAAACAACATTACTCATAATTAGCAATGAAAAGTGGTATGGCTGTGTCTAACATCATCCAACTTTGAATAAACTAAACGCCCACATTGGAAAAAACACGTATGTGCATAGCTTTTTGAGTAATTAAATGATTCTCAGAAGTACTTAATTCCAAATTAAACAAAAATTTAGAGATTTGCAAGTCTTAGAAACTTGTCGCATGTTATTTTTGTCGCATACGTTACATCCTCAAAATTACTCAAATTCACTGGCACTGAAAACAAGTTCGCCGGAAGACAAATTTTAACAGTCTGTTTTAACGAAATTGCTACTAACTTTCATGATTGCTGTACTTGTTAGTTAATACGTTTGAAGGTGGAGTGAAAAAACAAGTTGGACAAATTCACTTTGTGAGCGAAAAATTGCGACATTTATTTTATAGAAATTCCAAGATTTTGTTCTACATTTTGTACACGTAAAAGTGTCTACGATAGCCGGTGGTTTGAGTGCATGACAAGTTAATGGGTGGAAACTGGGAAAAAGGCAACAAAATGCCGATCAAAATGTCATGAAAGTAAGTCATTTAGAGCGTACCTAATTTTTAGAGCATACTTGAGTTGTTCATTAATATTAAATAATAAGTATAATTAATTTACTCTCCTTTGGTACTAATACACCGTTAACGTTTGACTAGTCTTCAATGGGTATAATGATGCATGCCTTCAATTGACTCAAAATGATTCCCTCGGACCGGTTGTTTGAGTATGCTGAATAGCCAGAAATTCCACGGAGCTTAGTGAGATGATTACGATGATTGCAGTACGATATTGATTGAAAAATTGGCGAAAAACTCACGAAGAATCAATGTAGTATGCGTCACGTTCTGGGTCGCAAGTGTAGATTCAAGATTGAAAAAATATGTTTCATGACATGTCGAAAACCATTGTTTTACACACCCTAACGCAACGCTGAGATTGAGATTGGAACTAATCGTGCTTTCATTTTTTTAGGCACAATAATCTTTCAAAATTTAATTTTTTTCATTGAACGTTTCGATACTCCAACGATGCCATTAAGATCTCTGACTGTTAATCGTCGATTCTCAATCACCAATTCTTTTATTTTATTAACGTGTTGATTACCATTTCTTGTTGATGGCCATCTTGGACGTGGTTCGTAGTCAACCGCGATCACCTCTACAATCGTCGAAAATTTCTCCCCAGCAAATATTCGGTGGCCAGAACTGGAGAATACGGTGAATGTGTAGGCAATGCGAGTCCAAATTTATGGATTTTTTGCCATCGTTTTCACTTAATTCACTTTATTTTTTTTAAATGCGGCCATTTTTGGGCGATTTGACCCTTCAAACGGTTCAATAACGCTATGTAACAATCGCTGTTGATGATCCTTTTTTAAGGTAGCCAATAAAGATTGTTTTATGCATAGTTATGGAGTTTAATTATGGTAGTGCTATCTATGTATCAGATCTGTTATGGTAGTATCTTTTTATGGCATAATATCAGGAGTGCAGCGCGCATATGTTTAGGAGCTGGACCAAATATTTAACGAAAGCGTGAGTGTCGTCTATATATATATATGTTAATATCTATACAGTAAAAAAATTTTCGATTTTTCAATATTTACAGAATATTTCCAAAAGTCTTATGAAAGTCTAGAAAAAATGACATTGTGATGTATGGCCCCGGTGGTTCTTAATGGATGTCCACTCCTTATCCGTGGGCCAGACTATCATAATGACAAAATGTAAAAAAAAAAATTATGATTTCCATAAACTCAGAAATAACTAATACTCTTAATATTTACTTATTAGAATTATCCGCACTTCAATCGAACGGTTTCTTTCAATTCCACCGAAATGATTAGATTGTGATTTGAACATATGGTTGCAATAAAATGGCACTTTGTTGCCAACGCTTGTTATATTTAATTACTGAGTAGTGCAAGCATAACTATAGGACGAGTGTGCCAGTACGCTTGCAAGAGGCTTCAAATAAGAGCATTAAACAGAGGACAATAATTTCATTAATTTAATTTATGTTCACATTTTAATGTGCCACACAGCTGATGTTACAGCATTTCTAACAGCAAGCGGAATTTCTATATTTGCTAATGCACACGTGCAACAAATGAAAATACACTGAACTGTGTGTTGGGTGTCAGTATGTCTAAGCATTCCCTGTAGGAAATGTCTGCTCCTCAAGCAGTTTTATTGTAATTTCTCACCGCCGCGCTTTCGTGTGAAATTCCCTGCTGATTGCTGATTGCTGCTGAAAGGCGCTGAGCTGTCTTGGCGCCCACTCAGTATAGCTTTAAACACTCTCAGCTTGAAGTCTGCGCACTTTTCCGCAGGGCACGTGCTCGCTTAGGTGCGAGTACGCGACACGAAAAACGAAATCAAATACGTATTTGGTTAGTGAATGAATTCAGTATAAACGGAAAAACCACAAAAATGCAAAAAAAAAAAATAAAAAAAAAAAAAAACAAAAAAAAAAACTGCTGCACCTACCAATTACTGTGGCACCAGCGTGCGCGTGCTTGGAATTCACGAAAAAGGTGGACTTGTAGCACGCATATAGGCGCACACCATTGGTGCGCCATTGTGCTCATTGTGCTGATTGTTTGAGGCTGCGACGAAATAAATGCGAACGCAAGCATTAATGCAGCTGTTGTTTGCTCAATGGCCGCTTTGAGTGCGGGTCATAAGTGTGCGTTGCGTTGGTGATCAAAAATATATGATAGTTATATAAACAAAGGAAATATAAAACAGAAATATTATAATGAGGACTTATGTCAATTTGACGCATAAAATGATGGCGGTTGGTATGACCATATGATGTGCCTGGTGATGACATGTGTATACAGGTAATCCTAGAATTAATTTATTGTTATCACTTCTTTGGTGGACGGACAGTATTGCAGACAATAATTTTTTCTTTGGAATATGTACAATTCATTTCACATATTTGGATCTTGTATTATGGAAAACTATATTAAAGATTATGCAGTATTGCGTCGAAATCTGTATGAGAAATTGTATTTATTTCAAAAGTTGTTGTGGAATTCAATTTCAAATAGGTGGCAACCTTTAACAATTATTTATGCTGCAAATACTTTAACCTACTTTTATTATGCATTCATTTTTTCGCTTTTATTTCAAATTAATTTTTACAGGTGGCAACATTATTAAAGTCAAATAGTGGAAAATTTATGTTTTTTTATTTTGATATCGATATTTTTGTCCTTTTGTATTTAGTTTAACAACTTTTCTCAAATTAAGTTTCAAACAGGTGGCAGCCCTATTGAAATAAAATTTTGGCAAATTCAATTATTTTTATTTTAATACCGACATTTTCTTCACATATGTATTTATTTTACTGCTTTCGTTAAAGTAAATCTGAAATCCCTTACAAAAGTTGAATACTGCAAATATTCTAATATTATATATTTTTATTATGTATTCAGTTTTTTACTTTTATTGAGAAAAAATATTTTAACAGGTGGCAACCCTTAGCAACATTTTACCATATTTTTTACGCCCATTCTTCAAAAATTAGATTTAAAAAAGATGATGAGAAAGATATTAAATATATGTATACAAAATAAGGATCATATTTTCTGAAAAAAAAAAAAAAAAATATTTAACAGGTGGGAAAAAATTCTTTGTAAATTAGGTTTAAAAAGATATTCTGCAGAATTTTTGTTTTACACAAAATGACAAAAGAAGTATCATATTTATTAAGAAAAATCTACCATATTTTTACTTTGCTTTAATTTTTTCGATTTTATTGAGAATGAAATATTTTAATGGGTGGCAACCCTATTTAAGTCAAAGCTTTGTATATTTAATTTCAAATAGGTGGTAATCCTTAGCAGTGTTCTACAATATTTTTATTAAGTACTCATTTTGTCACTTTTATTGGAAACATTTTTTGGATCAGGGGGCAACCCTAATACATTTTAAAATTAGTTTAACTTATATTTCGCCAACTTGTCACTTATTAATTCAAATTTTGCAAAAACGAGGTATCTTAAAGTTTTTAAACAGATGGCAACTCTCTGAAAATATATTTTATTTGTAGACATATTTAATTTTATGTGCTCAATAAATTATTTGCTAAATCCAGTAATTAAGTAAATTGCAAAATATATTAAAAGTGGCAACCCTTGTCAGTCCATGTCTGAAACCATTATGGACTCGGGCGCTGAAAATGTTAAACACGGTGAAATAAAATATTTGTAGACAGCCGGTTTGACAAATTTATTGCTTTCCTAAATCACCAACTTCGATCTGACGGCAACGGTGATGACAGGAATGCTTTGCGTCAATATGCTATTTTTGTTCGACCTTTCCGCATTTGTAGGTGATTTTCTCTTTTGTTCTCTTTTCTTCATGCAAAGAATAAAAAGTTTTTCTTTTTATACATAGTAATATGTAGGAGCCCACATTTTATGCCTGGTATTTATAACCAAAAGAGGATATTGCAAATTGCACTTTGAGATCTATATATACACACACATGAATAATGATTGAAAACTTCTCAATTATGCCTTTTCAACCTTACAAAAACACCAGCAACACATATGCACAGTTGAATAATAATGACCTCTATTTGCTTGAAAGTGAATTGAATTGAGAAATGTTTATCATTGCTTTTGCAAATCTACTCCTACGCATAGCTTATAGGAAAATCAAATCCACATCTGCATACTATTAAATCGACTACTAAATATAGTTTGCATAAAGCTTCTTTGCGGAATTGGACAGCCAAATACTTTACTTGTTTTTTATTGCAGATGTTCGAATGTCTGAACGTATGTATGAAAAAATGAATTAAAATGCCGAACTAAGGAAGAAAGGTCGAACAGTGAGAGATTCTTAATAATTAAAAGTGTATTCTTTTCTAAGAAAACAGCACGAAATGTTGGATTAAGTGAGGTTGGCTTGAATTGGGCTAKGTCATATTTAATGACTTATCTGTATTTATCAGTTGTATGTATCAGTTTATTAGACAGTATAACAGTGTGCTTGATGAGTTTTTTTAGCAATTCTTAAAAAGATTTTGCTAGCAATTCTTCCTTGTGCTTTCAAATCAAATATATATTTACCAAAAACATCTTGATGAAATAGAACTTTGATCTCCCTCGAGTGGCACCGTTTTTGGGGGTGCACCCTTTACAAGTAAACCTGTTTTCATAATAGAAATTCGTTTTTATCGCTCAATTTTCGATGGTCAGGTGGAATTTCAGCTATAGTGCGCTAAATGTTATCTTCGAGCGATGCTGGTTGATTGGCGTAAACTTTTGATTTAATTACACTCAGAGAAAATAATCTAGAGATTATCTCGAAATTATGGAGTTGCAAAACTTTGTACGCAATGAGCCCATGTTCACACTTGAAACATAAGGCGGTACAACGGCTCGTCAAATTCTGGAAAAAAAAAAATGGGAACATCGTGTTATAGTAACGCTCGCTTTAGAATCATTTTGAAATTATGCGTCAAATAATGCACTCAGAGGTAGGATAATGACGACGGTATGTTGCATGAAGACCTCTTACAGCAGTCACACGAGAACGTGAATTTGCGTAATAGTATTGTATAATAATCATTAAGCATTAGGCGGTAAAGAAACTTGACCGCCTCAATCAGTAGTAATAGTAGTAGTAGTAGTAGTAAATCGGCTTATCCTTATTGGTAGACGCTGAAGTTTATAGGATCTTCGCCATTTCCTTCAAGCCTTTACATACTATGGCAAAACTAATATATAGTATTTTGGTCAGGATTAAGTTATGTTAGAGGCTGATCAAAGATCGCACGTGATCACTAAATTTAGTCCCTTATAAATTTGAATAGGCGTTTAATTTCCACTTCCGCAAGCTTGGTGGGATGTCTGAAGGTTTAAATCTTCATCTCTTAAGCGCGGGACAGCCAAGAAGGAAGTGTTGAGTTGTTTCGATCTCACCTTCTTCTACACAGCTATTGCAGATAGCGTTTAGAGCGGCTAGACTTACTGAAGGCAAAGAGATCAGTAGATCTCCGCGAAGAACACTGCAATAGTCAGAAAGTCTAAAGCTGGAGTTGATAGAGAGCCTCTCCACCAACCTTCTTTGCAAACTCTGACCCATCCGCAAGGAAGCTCACTGTCCCGCTCTTCCAACGGCTTCCTACCACCAAAAGAAAGAGTCGTCAGAGTTCGGTTTGGCGTCGCCATGATCTAAGGAATCCGGTTTGAAGTCAAAGTGCGTCAGGATTTCCGACTCTCTCTGACTCCGAGACTCTCTGAGTCTGATAGCAACTTTCGCAACCACACACCTTCCGACGATGTTTACGGGCAATATATGCAAGATGGCGTTAAGTGCCAGTGGACATTAGTGCACCACACATGCTGATGAGCGCCGCTTATGGTTCAGGGTATGATAAACTAAATTGGTATGGCTTATGCATACATTACACTCTTGGCCATTAGTTGCGACTAAAAAATGTATACAAATATGCTAAATTAATGAGTATTCACCCCAAGTATGCTAGTGTACTATAGAGTATATACATATATGCGAGTAAAAAAACCTGTTATGCCCATAAATCATCTCGCATACACCATTACACTTAACATATTTTGAAGAAATGTTATATTTCCATTTGGTTAGCTTTTTTCTGTTGAAAGTAGCAACATTGCGCCGAACAGCTGCTCACGAGCACCCTCTGAGTAGACATCTCTACTTCTTATGTTTTCTATTTGTCTTTCCAGCATGTAAATGAGAATGCTACTGTCAGATGTGTACATTTACCATTTTATGCAAACATGTATGTGCTGAAAACACACTATTTTCTTGCCTTATTTTACTCCTGCCCGAACGCCTGAGTGTCACAACTGAGAGACTGGAAACGACCAAATGCGTTTGCAGTGGCAGGAGGCAACGTGCTTGTGATTTACACAATAGTCATGGGAAATATAAGAACACAGCAGAGACCGTAACACACTCTTCATTACCATCATGACGGTAGATACTTGAGTCTGCGTGGAGGAGGAGGGAAAGTGCCGTGTAGTGACTGAAGCGGAAGCGGTTGTTTTGTTTCACTTTTCATTTTCGCATTAGCAGTAAATTAGTTGAAGGTGCTTTTTTATTACTTTCAACTTTTTCAACTTTCAACCCACTTACACATACACACTTCCCAGCGAACTAGCACTACACTAAGGCTGAAGGAGAA
The DNA here is from genome assembly GCF_001853355.1 of Bactrocera latifrons. Taxonomy (NCBI): domain Eukaryota; kingdom Metazoa; phylum Arthropoda; class Insecta; order Diptera; family Tephritidae; genus Bactrocera; species Bactrocera latifrons. Next base: position 871,532 of record NW_017536852.1, on the reverse strand, counting down.
AATGATATGTTTGCAATAGAAAGCGCCTGCACACTACTACATATATAGTCGAATATAGTCTATAGTAGTTACGCGCATAGGAGACGCGGCTCACCGTTTCGCTTCTCGGCCTACTTTTTGCCTCGATTTATTTAGCTTGGCTTTCTATTTTTCGCCCATGGTAGAGTGTGCGACCATAAAATCTAGCCGAATGTCGGCACCACTTTAAAGATCCCAATATTTTAAATTTTCCAGCGCGAGCATAATCATCACCGCTCGTATTTCATTAACACTTGTGTCCGGCGAGCGGCGAAAGATACGACTACACGGCCACTAAGCCCTCATAAAAGTCAGCAGCACATCAAGGGCGAATAAAATACGGCGTCAAAATGAAAATGAGAAAAATATTAAGAATTAGTGCGGCACAAAATGTAAGGCATGAATGTAAGAGAACAACCACAACAACTATGTAAAGTAATAAATATCGAAATTCAAGGGTTTCCAGGGTATGAGTTATCACAAAGGTGATCCCTGCGGTTGTGGCAATAACGAGATTGCTTGGCTTACTTTCAAGGTGCTCATGTATTTTTGGGCATTTTCGGCGCACACACTTTTTATGAGTTGATGGCTGCCGTAGCCGAAATTTAAGAAAATATTTAAAGCTCATTACTCATACTCATACTCATGAAATTATTTTGCGAATATGTATGAGTGATTTTTTTGAGTACGGTTAAGTTTCATAAAACCTGTAATTAGATTATATTTGTATTCTGAGAAATTGGTTGGAAATTTCATTTGTGCTGTCTTTAATTATGCTAGTAAACAAGCGTTTTTTTTTTGTAATATAAAGGGGCAGTGGCGAACGCAGGAAAAAAATTTGGGGGGGGTTTTAGTTAAAAAGACAATGTTTCATTATTTTATTCACAAATTGAAGTCTAATCTTCTTTTATTTTGGGCCATAACATTTAAAGTCTCTTCCTCCGTCACGTCTATATCTCTATGGATATTCAAGAGAGCCATTCCGTTCAGGCGTGTTTCTCCAGTTTTATTTCTTAACTATGTTTTAAGCCTGCGAAGTGAGGAAAACGAGCGTTCACTTGAAGCGACAGATATAGGGATTGTTGCTCCAATCTTTAAAAAACGATGCACTGTTTTGAAAATTTTTGAATCGCAACAATTCAACGCGTCTAAAAAAGTTTTGGATCTCTTTGTTTGATTTMACCAGTTCCTGAAAATATATTCAAAATTTTAGTTAGAAAATATAATCTGAAGAAAAGATTTTTAACCTTTTCCACATTCTAAATTCAGCAACGAAATCKTCGGGATCTTCTACATCAGCGGACCATTGCTTTTCTARAAMACGAAMAGTCTCCTGCATCTCAATAACGTCAAGATTTATGCATTTATTTGGCAAAATGTTTTCAATTTTGGAAAGCAGCTCTCGATGTTTTAAAAATCGCTCATTGATTTGGTCCAAAAAATGATCTAAAACCGGTATATAAATTGATCTGCGGTAATATTCTTCCGGTTCGCCTTCATAATTGTCGCGATTAGTTTGCCGTTTCGCCAAACGCGGAATTTTGATTTCTAAATCTAATTCTGCGGCTATAGTYTTAACTGATTCAAAAATTAGTTTAAACGATTGTTCAGAATCCTTACGCATTTCACTAATTTCAGCATACAAATTATTTGCATAAGCAACGCAGCTGCTCAAATCACAGTCTATTTGCTGCAAACATAGGCTTATATGTTTTGATAATGCAAAAATTGGCTTTGGTATCGCCATAGCAATCACAAATTGAGGTAATTGAATTGCAGTCAACAAAGCATGTGGCTTTGATAAATTACTTCTTAAATTTTCAGTATCAAGCTCTTCCAACGCTGTACAGATCAATGGGAATAAATCGTTAAACAAAGAGAGAGATTCTAAATGCTCCACCCAACGTGTTTCGCAGAATTTAAGTAACCTCACTTGCTTTGAGTTTGGAAAGGATTCAAGAATAAGATTTTTGAGCAGGGTGCCTGCTTTAGTTGACATCCGAAAAAGATTTACGGTCTCTTTCATGGAACCAATACAATTTCTTATAGCAGTTATCTTGCAAGTCGTTGCGATGGCTAAATTTAAGCTGTGATTAGCACAGTGCACATAAAGAGCCGCTGGATATACATTTTGGATGACACTAGCACAACCTTTGACATGTCCACTCATCGACCGCGCTCCGTCATAACCATTAGAAAGAAAAAAAAAGTATAATTTAATTGTCCCAAAAATAGAAGAGTTGAAAACTCACCTTGACCCCTTATGTGTGCAAAACTAAGTTTAAGTTCTTTTAATTTATCAATTAGCACATTCGCAAGACCGCTGCCAGTTGTATCCTCAACAGGAACAAAACATAAAAAGTCCTCTCTCAGTTTTTCCTCATTGTCAAAACGATCAACATACCGTATACAAATTGAAAATTGCAACAAGTGTGGAAAATATTTGCATTAACAAAATTATAGCAAAAACTGACGCTCCAAAAACTCTTTGAAACACTTTAAAAACGGTTAGAAAATTGCACTGTCAAAAGCTGCAAGTTTCAAAGCGTAAAAAATTGATCGAGGAAAAAAGAATCTTCTTTGCATGCAGTGTTCAGGTAGTAAGCTGCTGCAGCTGCTGGTTGTTATAAGCATAAAAACTTTAAGTTGATTTCCATGCAGTATTCATGCGCATAAATAAAGATTATACCGCTGTACACTTATCAAACCCACTTGCAGTGGAGAAGCGCCTGAACACAAGCATCGAAATGCATTCGCAACACAATGACTTCACGTACGTGCCCGAGCACGAGCACGAGTAGGCAATCAAATTGATATTAATAGAGTGGTGCCTGAGAGCATGCACAGTACGAGGCTCAAGCGCATATGAGTGGGGTTTGCAAAAGCGCAAAGCTACAACAAAATAGCCAGCAAATAAATAAATAAAGAAAAATGAGAGAAATGAAATTCAAATGCCAATGCCAATGCATACGATGTGGGTGTGTTCTCATGCACACTTCCGCTGCTGTACAGGCTGCAGCTTACGTGCTCTTAGCTCGCAGCTTAAGTCCACTAGAGTATTTTGCACAAAAATACCAAGATATCTTTTACAGTTACGCACAGCTAAACGTCTACGTATATTGAAAATTCTCTGTAAACGACATTTTTCAAGTGCTAACATATACAAATACATAGTTGTTGGTGCGGTTGCATAAAGTGTTGGAAGAGTATTTTAGAAATGTCAGCAAACAATTTATATACATACTTGCATATGCATGTTTGTGTATGTGGGTGTGAACTAGGAGGCAACATCAACATGTCAAGAATCCCAATGCACGAGTTGTTAGCACACGGCGCGCTCCATAGAGATAAGAGCTAAGTATTATCAGCGTATTTTCGATTCTGTGGAATAGAAAAATTTGACTACCTCTTGATTGTAGAGTGTAAGCAGTCGACACGGACCGTGGCTTATATTCTTACCAAAGCTATGAACATGGAATCATGCCCCAAAAGCATTTAGAGATTTTTCTTATAAAGATGCAACGAAGATAATATTTTGATTAGTTTCTGGTTCTAAATGAATCTTTTAAATTTGTCATATAAAGAGAGAAATATTCCATAAGTATAAATTGAATTTTCGCTATGAACATTTGAGAATTTTAGTATGCTTTACTAAGGGAAGGGAAGTATGAACTTAAATTTTTATGAAAGCAACTAACTTATACAATGAAAATCTCTTGAGAAACACCTCGAACCATGCCCATAAACTTTTCTAAACTCAAGCAGAAGTTTTCTATATTGGAAATGATATTTATTGGGAGGGAAATCTTAGAACTATCTTCACTTCATGTCAATAAAATTACTTACAGTAGTTGTAACATCACGACTTGAAGAGGTCTAAAGAAACTAATAAAACGAAGGTTGCCACCTGCTTAAAAATTAATAGATTTTTATTTCAGATTAATAATATATTATTATTAAATTAAAAAGTTTTAGAAAATTGTAGTGTTCAAACAATATATTTTTATATATTGTATGTAGGTCTGAGTAATTAAATTTGCAAAAATTCAAAGCATTTGTGTAAATAAAATAAAAAGTAAGGAATGTGACACGGCTTGCGAATAGAAATGTTTTTAAAAGAGTTGCCACCTGATTAAATTATTTTTTCAACGAAATTTTAAAAGTGAAGATTAATAATACTTGGTTATCAAACTAAAAAGTTAAAAAAAAATTGTATTGTTTAAAATATTTTTGAGAATAGCTGCCATATTTTTAATTATTCGGCTGAATAATTTAATTTATAAAGAAGAAAAAAATACAAAGCATTTGTATGCATAAAATAAAATATTCCCAAATTCAAGAAGGCTTGCGAATATAAATATTTCCAAAAGAGATTAAAATTATTATTTCACGGAATTGTAAAGTGAAGATTAAAAACACTTGGTTATTAAACTGAAAAGTTTTAAAAAATTGGTTTGCTTAAAATATTTTGGAGAATAGTTACCATATTTTTAAATATGTGTATATACATATGTAGGTCCTGGTAATTAAATGTACAAAAAAAAACATTGCAAAGCAGTTGTATAAATAAATTAAAAAGTTAAGAAATTTAAGATTTAGATTGAAGTATTTTTAAAATGGTTGTCACCTAATTAAAATAATATTTATTGAATATTATTGCAACATGGTTAACAATGTGAAGCTTTTTAAGACGTCTTAAAGTTGCTATATATTGAAATTTATTAATAAAATAAATTAAACATAACAGCAGGATATAACTTAATAAGCTGAAGAAAAAAGCGTTAGGACATTTTTTTAAAGAGTTGCCACCTGTTTAAAATATTTCATAAAAAATTAAAGTTAATCTGATAT
>NW_017536852.1:840954-866638 GCF_001853355.1 Bactrocera latifrons | reverse complement strand
TTTTTTAAGAGTTGCCACCTGATTAAAAGATTTCACAAAAAATTTAAATTAATTTACTTACTTAATTTACTTAAATTTTTAAATGTTTTAAAAGAGTTCCCACCTGTTTGAAATATTTCATAAAAAATTAAAGTTAATCTGATATTTTATAAAATTTAATTTATTTTACACCTTGTATTTTATTCCAACAAAAATGCACTTAACCATCTGAAATTCACTCTTTTACAGCACCAATTCAATACCGTACATTTCCGCCTTTATTGTACTATTCTCAATGAAAAAATAACGTGCCCGTTGCATGCTGGAATGCGCTTTCAGTTATAATGAAATACGCCTCCCCGTGGCGATATTTGCACCACGTTTTTGCTTTCCAATTGCAAATAACTCAATTGCTCTCAACTAAATAAATTTTCAAGCTTTTCTTCAGACACATTCAAACTAGATTTTTACCAATGGTGACGGCATACAATGTGGCCACGATGCACTATTTTCGAGTGTCAACAAATTTTTATGAAGTAAAGTCGAAAGTTAGCTGAATGTAATTGAAAGTGGCATTATATGTACTTCAACTAAAAAGCAAACTTTATTTTAAAATTTCAATTCAGGGAAAAATATTACTGAAATTAATATCACAACCCTCTTTCGGCAGACAAATTTTGCTGACAAAGCTGCGGCTGGAATGCGATTGGTAAGCAATATGGCATTTTCAAAACCAGACCCTCAACCTCAACATATAGTATATCAGAGAATAAGCTTTTAACGCCCTCTTGTAACACTGTAACCCTCTAAATTCAGGTGACTATGGCAGGAACTTTATCTATCGGCAAAGTGCGTTTTTTCCAAAAGCACCTGAAAAATTTTCCATTTACTAACGATATGTGCATACCGAAATGCACTAAAGCGCCTCTCATATTTGACCTTCAACCGACTAGGTGAATAATGGAAGTTCTGTGTATGCATTTCCTACAATTTCAATTTTGAGGCAGTGTTTGAAATAAAAATTAGCCTTTAGGCGTCCAACAAGCAAAACGAGAGGAAATGTTTTAATAAATTTTCTGTGCTTAACTAAGCGCCGCAAGTGTTAAGCGTTCGCAATATTTTTCGAAATATTATTTTTTAAATAAATGTTTGCTTGTTTGCTTAATGAATTCACGATAAACTTGATTGTAAATAGAAGCAAACGTATTTTCCTTACTAATAATTTACACATGCATATGGGCAGAGCAATATTGTACATACGTGGCGTATACGTAACATTGAAATGTGTTAATGCCAGAATTTCGTTTTCAATTATAGAAGGCATAGAAATAAACTAACTAAAATAATTAAAATGTGTAGCAGCTGAGGGAATTTCAAAGCATATGAATTCTTGAGCCCGTTCTTATATGAAAATGCCATACTTTTCGAAGAGGAGAGATGGGGAGTATGTTAAACGTTCGAATACCTCGCATACTTATACGGGTTGTGTACATGGTGTATACGTAAAATTGGAATAAAAATACCAAATTATCTAAAGCTCTCAATATATTCAACTTGGCTGACGGAACTATATTGATGAAAAGTGCTGTAGTACTTATATTATATACTACTATATTACTTTACTTCAAACTCTTATTTCTATCAACTGCAACGAAGTTGAGTAGGGTAACGAAATTATATTACCTTACTATTGGGCAACACAGTGACGACTGCACCGACTTAATACATTTTTTTGAATTGATTCTTCTTAAAGCTATTTTAAATCTTATTAATATTTGGGAACTGCAGAAAAATTTCTATACATGGGGTCTCCACTTACAAAATATGTAATTCAATAAAATTGACAAGTCGGGAAGCTGCACTAGGCTGAAATGGTTTGAGTAGATTAAAAGCTGAATTTACTTTTGAAAGTTGTTGGCACCTATTTACAATTTATTTTTTTGGATACTTTCGTTTTAAGCAAGTGTGAAAAGAAGAAATTTTTTTTTTTTGTAATTTGCGAGAAAAATAAGTTTAGGAGAAAGAACCGTTACAATTAAATATTATAAAACTAAATAGAATGAGGAAAGAATACAAAATAGTTTTGAGGGGGTTGCCATCAGTTTAGTTTAACCAGCTATTTAGAATGTTTACTAAAAGAAAACTTATAAAGCTATCATCACTAAAATAGAGAAATAAAACTAAATAGGATAAAGAAATACTAAAAAATAATTCTCTGAGGGTTGCCATTCATTTAATATCTACACAACTTATTCCGATTTGTTTTTAAATGTATAAGGTCAATATTACGTAAAAGAAATATAAAAATAGTTTGTAGAGGGTTGCCATCTGTTAGTAGTTTTAACTAAGTGAATGTCGGTATAAACATCAAACGAAACAGTTTTTTAGTTTTAAAAGTTTTCATGTTGTAGTCGCTTTTTAGAGGAGTTGCCATCTAAAATTTCTTAGTAAAAGAAACGAAACATGTTTAAAATATTCAGCAACATATATATTGCCAACAAATTAGAAGCATTTAAAATTGTATTTTTATATAGGCCAATAGTACTAATATCAGTTTGGACCAGTGAACCATAATAGTTGTAGAATTAAAAAAAAAAATTAATAATAACAATAATTTATTCGTATAAATATAAAAAGCAAAAATAAGTTAAAATTTGATTAGAAGTACGAAAACACTTTTTCTATCACCATATGAACATACCTATACCGATAGTGGGTAATCAAATGCTGAACTGTGTGCTGAAGGTGCAACACAATTGCGATTTGCGTGCCATCTTATTTTTAGTATCCCCTCTTTACCGCCATAATGGAGTACATGTCTGATATGCAAATCCTCGTGCATTCCACGCGTAAATGTCATGGAGGCAGACAACTGGCTACCCTGTAGGGCAGTCATTTATTTTTAAACTAAAACATGGTTGCTTTTTGTTTGTTTCCAGTACAATAAAATATTCGATCAAAAATATATTTAAATTTATAAGAAAAATGTATATAAAAATATATATACGATAAAAATTTTATTAAAAATATTTTCTTTCCATTGGGAATTTTCCGACTGGATCACACTTATGTGACAACTGCAGTTGACCAGAATGTGCACTTTTTCGCATTTTTTATGCAGATTATGTCACACTAACGGTACACATGTAAATAACAGCTCACCTGTATCCACTTCTTTTGAGCAGTGAAGTGTGAAATGGAATGTGTGCATCATTGCCATTTACCAGGTAAACAGTGTGCTGCCACTAAATAAAAACATGCGCAAACATTTACTCAGCAAAAAAATAGAGGAGAGACAAGAGAAAGTGGCTCAGAAAACAGAGAATGGCATATGCATTTTTGTGGATATAAATAAACATATTCCGTTATACCATAAGTTTTTAAGTAAGAAAATGATGCGTGAAACTAGTGCATAACTTCTTCTTTTGAGGTGAAAAGTGCTTATGTAATACTAATGAAAATTTAGGGAGGTTCATGTAATAGATTTTTCACATAAAATGTAAGAGATTTAAAATTTTTGGAATGTTGCCACCTGTTGAAAATTGTAGTCAATAGAATATTAAGCTCGTAGGTCTAAAAGGAACTGCTTTATAAAACTTGTAGTTGAAAATATAAAGAAGGTTGCCACTTGCTTAAAACTAATATTTCAAGGAAATTGTAAAGCTGAATATTTCCACTGTTTGGTTACCAAAATAAAAGGTTACAAATAATCTTACATATTTAATATTCTTGTGTTATTAGTGAAGAGTTGCCATATCGTTAAATTTGTTTTTTACTTAGGTTTACAAAATACATTAAACATTACAAAACGTTAACATATTCACATACTAAAGGAAGCTTAGTTTACTAAAAGTTGATGTTTTTTTAAAGCGTGGTTGCTAACTGTTTAAATTGCTTTTATATATTTGAATTATTTATTAAATTTAGAAAATAAATAAAATTGTTAGAATCAGTGGAAAACTAAAAGCTGATCCAATATAAGAAAGCTTCGGGTGAGAAATATTTTTAGAAGGTTGCCACCTGTTAAAAATTATTATTTAAACGGAATGGTCAATCTGAATATTACTTAGAAATTAAAGGGTTTTAAAAAATTTCATAGCTTAAATAGTTATGAATATCTTTCGGAATAGTTGCCATATTGTTTAATTTACGACTAAGATAAATATTCAAAAAAAAACATAATAATTTTTACAAATTATATGTCAAATACGGCAAATTGAAGAAGTTTAAAAATATTTGCGGTTACAAATATAATATATTAAAAACNAAGTATTAATATAATACTGTTAACAAAGTAAAGAGTATCAATACGTCTTTAGGTTTTATATATTTGTGAGTAAAGTTGCCAGATGTTTAAATTTTTTAATGAATTAATTGTGTAAATTAGATTAAATACTATAATGGCAGACCCAACTACTTGAAAATTAAATTTTTTGAAAATTTTTATAAGAAGGGTTGCCAACTGTTTGCAGTATTTAAAGAAAAAAAATTAAAAAATAAATAAAAATAGATACAAAATAAAAATATTAGGAAAAAAAATAATTTGATCAACAAAGTACCGCTTTCTTTAAAAATTTAGCTTAGAACTATTTTCAAATGTGATGACAGGAGCATTTCCAGTTGCAAGTTTGACAGTTTTTGCACTGACGACCATGACTGCCTGCTCGGCGACTATTTCACACTAGCTTGACGTGAAAGCGGTATATGCTTATATAAAGTTTTTCTCTTTTACATTTATATTATTATGTATGTATAATAGTTTCTTGCTGTTGAGTGACAAAAATGGTATAACCGCATTCAAAAATGCTGGTTTTGTGGTTGCTGGGCGTGCACTCTGTGTGTTGGCAACCCTCTAGTATGTTATCTTACCTCAAATGTTTGGTTCTCCACACACATACGCTCAGAAGCCGTTTACTTTGCACACATACAAACAACCACAAATATGGCTCAGCATTTGGAATGCTCGTTCACACAAAAATATTTATTTACTAACTATTTTTGTGGCAAATTATTCAGCTGCAGGCCTTGCTATTATTTCCACTACAAGCAAGCTGCAAATAGTTTCCGTATAAGTTCAAATCAATGGCATTTAAGAGGCAACGCGTGCGTTTTGATAGGCATTTGATTAAAGGATATTGCTATTTGTGCAGGAGAAGTGCCGGCGGAAATGTGGATATTTGGTAAGATTAGATTGCGGTTGCACGTCCATAATGCAAGTGGTGAACGGCCTGATGCACAGTTGTGCATACGAGTACTAATATTCATACATGATTACATAAGTATGTGTGCAATTGTCTGCAGAAATTTTATCAAAAGTAAATATTATCGCATTTTGATTGAGCTAGGCATGCTGTTTGCTGAATTTCCTTCGAAACTGTAAGCCTTTTTATTTTTAGTGAGTAAATTGTAATCGAAAGAAGTATGCTATAATTCAACTGTGCAATGCATATTTGTGTTTAAAACAAGACAAAATATTATATTCGGTCTGGCACTTATATCATAGCATGAAGGGTATAAAAAGATATGTGTTTGTATGGCAGCTATATGTTATAGTAATACGATCAGAATAATTTGTAAGGATATTGTACTGTTCCCTAGAACAATCATACTTTGGAAATTTCATGAATATATCTGGTCAGATAAAAAAGTTTGACACACAAGAACTTTATTTTGATCGTTCAGTTTGTGTGACAGCTATATCCTATAGTGATCCGATCTGAACCATTTGTTGCTAGATAATAGAGTTACCTTCGGTAATGAAATATAAAAGTTTTCAAAAAGATAAATTTGCAAATAAAAAAAGTTTCAGACAAGGACTTAATTTTGTTTGAGGGGCTTTTCCGAAAAATGAGTAGTTGCTTGAGAAGAAAATGATCTGAGCATAATTTCAGATCCATATCTCAAGTACTAGTGTACCAGCATACAGATCGACAGATGGATATGGCTGTATCGACTCAACTCATCACTCTGTTTATTTAACACTTACAGGGTCTCAGGGAAAGCTTTTGTAGTGCATTAGAAAAGATTTACGATGCGGCAATACTCTGGAAACTAGTACGCAAAAACATCGCTTCGACCGGTCTAATTCGCAAAAGCGAACGGACTACTGGCAGTACTCCTTGAAGGCCTGGAGAGAGGCTAGAGTAATTTTTATACCGAAAGCAGGTAGAAACAGCCCTACCTACTCAAAAGGGTTTAGGTCTATAAGCTTAACCTCCTTCCCGCTGAAATTGATAGGGAAAATCTTGGACGAGCACATTAGTGTCGCAGCTCCTCCCGAAAGCTTATTAAAGGCGTAGCATGCATATACAAAGAGTAATTCAGCCGAGACTGTACACCATACACTGATATTTAGTATCAAATGGACTCCTGAGTATTTATGCAGCATTCAACAACGTCTATACGGAATCTATTCTAAATAATGTACAGATGTTTATCTTGTTATACAACGCTGGATCAGAAGTATTTTTTACCTCTGGACGGATATTAGCAGTATTATGACCACCACCTCAATATAGCCCAGAATTGGACTTCGCAGGCGGAACTGGGTTGGAACACGGAAAAAACGGATCGAATTGTTTTCATAAGAAAGCACAAAATTTCTCAATGGAGGTTCCTTTCGATAAATGGGACAACAGTATCTTGAAGTAGTCTCGGATAGTAAACTATTGTAGAAGCACAACGTTAAAGAAAGAGTGAGAAAAGCTAGCAATGCTGCGTTAGGTAGATGCTTGCCACAACTTGAGGCCTCTCTACCTCTCTCATGCACTGGTGCTACACTGCTATTGTAAAAGCAATTCTGGTCTACTGTGTAGTAATGGTAATTTGAACGGAAATCCACCTACCGGAAGGCAATCGAAAGAGTTCAGAGGCTCGGTGCACTGTGCTTAATAGGAACTTTAAAACAATTCCAACGTTGGATCCTACTGGTACTAAACCTGCCACCTGTAGACCTCTTCGCTGAAAACTGCGCTATAAAATCGGCGTGACGTCTGCCGGCTGCAGGATAATTTACATATAGAACCTTCAGGTATAGCTCGGTGAGTAATGGCGGTAGTGCAAACACTTGTAGTCGGTGTTATAGACCTTACTTTTCTATATTTACTTCGAACCTGTAAATATGGAAAAATATGGTTGGCGCAAAGGTATGTTTATTACGCGCAGCACTCTAAACATCTATTCGGATGGCTGGAAAATGGACGATGGACCTCGTACCGCATATCGCCCAGTTTTAAGGAGTTGGGTTGCTTTGGAATGTGTTGCCAGAAGTAAGTCGCTTCACTTCTATTGGGTGCGAGGCCACAGGATCGCTGCGGTGTGACACATTGGAGGAGGTATCCATATTGTATAATAATAGTATGCTCTGTACAGCGTATAAAAATATAATATACGTATATATATTTCTTTGAAATTATGAGAATTTGTCTTTATGGTCTTTTTATTTCTATTATTTCCTACCACATGTGTAAAATCACTCTACTAAAAGCGGAAACACACATTGAACACGCGCTAAAAATTTGATTTTACCATACTTCTGACATTGTGGTTCTGACATGCTTCCGCGCGGTTTGCAAATATTGCAATCACGCATATTGTAAAATTGCTTGCTGCTGCTAAATTTCCTGGAAAACACAAAAATTATTTTGAAGGATTACAAATATATATTTACACCCCAACAAAGCGCTCTAAAACGGGTTTTGCATATGTACAAATATGTAAAAGCATGCGTTGTGTTAGTTTCTTTGCACACTCTCCGCATATTTTCGTTAAAAATACTCCACTTCACTAAAATTCCAATGCGTCAGTAAGGTGGAGCTTGAAATATGCTGAAAATTTCATGAGAATCACTTGACAGCGCATGAATTGCGCTTAATTTCTTGGTAAAAAGAGCATTCACTATTTATAACTCGTGTTTTGAATATTCATTTTCTAGCTCAAAATGTGTGAAAAGCTCAAAGAATTTTTATACTGCACCCGTTGTGTTGCGTTTAGTTTTTCAACGAGGTGTGAGCTTTGTGATGCAAGTGGAACTTTGGGGTACTATTTTTATTTTATGTCCTGAACAGGGTACATTAAGTTTGCCACGAATTTGTAACACCCAGAAGGAAGCGTCAGAGATCCTATAAAGTATATGAAAGTAAACAAATGATCAGTATGTTGAGTGAGTTGATTTATGTAGCCATGTCCGTATGCCTGTCTGTCCGTCTGTCTGTATATATACGAACTAGTCCCTCAGTCTTTAAGATAACGTTTTGAAATTTTGCAATCGTCATTTCTCTTCAAGAAGCTGCTCATTTGTCGGAACTGCAGATATCGAAACATCTAGAGATCTGATACTAGTGCTGGTATGGAAAACTTTTACATTTGACAAGATATATTCACGAAATTTGGTACAGACTATTTTCTAAGGCAGCAATATAATCTCCGAAAAATTTGTTGAGATCGGATTACTATAGCATATAGCTTCCATACAAACTGAACACATAGTAACTAAAATAAATGCAACTGCGTTGGGTATATTAGCTTCGGTGCAGCGGAACTATTTAAATAAAGTTGGTTATAAAATCAAAATCCATCCTTATGGAGCGAATTTTCAGCTGTCCATCGCGGTTTAATCTTAAAAAAATTAGTACGTTTCTGGTTACTGATGTTAAAACATGCACGTGTGGCCCTCTTATAACAAAATCAGGCGGAAATTGCCTTAGTCGAATCGTGTGTGACTGTGCAGACGTTCGATTAAGGAACAAGAAGAATATTTAATATGTATGTTCGCAATGAATCAGTTACTTTGAGCTGTTTATCTACGGTTAAACTTTTATCCCGGACCCGCTTTGCAAAAATTGCATTATCTGAAGAAAGAAAGGAGCGAACTGCTTTGGTCAATAAGATTGCCCTATCAGAGTATCCATCGATAGTGACTCATTAAAAGCGACTGGAGCTTGTTATATCCACCTTATAGGTCGCAGGTGGCACCAACTGATAACTACATATCTCTTACTGTCTTTGGCGAACGATGAAGCTGATGAAAAAATTGCTTAAACAAAAAGTTTTGAAATCGGCTGTGACTGTAGTGAAAACGGTGGCTAAAAGTATGGTGAAAAATAATTTCAAAATGGCAAACCAGTTATCCGACAAATAGGTACATATTTGACTTAAATCGAATCATTCCTATCAGGCTTAATAAGATCTTTGATTTAATGCAAAACAAAGGAAGATTATCTACATGTAACAAACTGGTGCAGTTAGCACCAATTGAGTCCGAAAAGGCTACACTCCTAGACTCTACTAGTGTATATTAGAACATACATGTGTATGCTTTTATTGTACTACTAGCTCAACTTCGTTAGAAAGCCGAGTCCGCAATGTAAAACTTAACGACTGCCAACGGAAGCAACACATGACTAAGCAGCTGACATGCCAGCGAAACACGGTTCCTTGTTAGCTATGGTAGACATACTCGTATATACATATGTATGTATGTATGTAAAGAAAGGTAGTCGTTGCCCAATTTTAGACACGCTTGAGATATTACAGAACTTATCTGACACCTCATAATGCAGCGCCTAACGGGGTGTAAGGCATTTTGCCACATGCGGGTGGTAATTGGCTGATTTCGCAGAACTTTAAGCTTCTGAATAAGTTGCATCGGGCAGCTGGGAACAAAGTTGTGGCACAAGCCGTTGGCTGCAACGGACACTATGCAGCAGCGTGTTAATACGAAACATAACGCCAACTTTATGCGCTTAGCAAGCAACTAAAAGTAAAATGGATTTTTGTAAATCCCCGCCACAGGTACACGGGCGCCACGAAAAGTTGTTGGCAAGCACAGGGCACAGGGCTTTTATGACGACCACATGGCAGCTTAGGGAAAGTTCAGCTGAACTCTACTCGAGTGCTTCCTGTGAAAATGCTTTGCTTAGAAAGTGTTTTACTATTTATATAATTTTTCAAAATGTAAATTTTGATGTGTGACGAGTTGACGAAGAGGAGGAGGAGGTTATCAGATTTTTTCTTTCTGATTTCAAGAGCCAAAAATCGTTACTAAAGGCGCATCTGCATACGAAATTGAGCGCCGAATGGAAGGTATCAAATTATTACATTTGGTATGTGGAAGGTGAGCTCAAGTATGAGCCGAAAGCATGCATTTTTATCAGCACCATATCATACTGTTTCTTGGAAAACCACTTACAGTATAAGAACGAAGTAAATGAGAAAAAAAAACTTGTTTTCTGATACTGATCGAAAGAGGTATCGAACCTGGCCGTATCTAGGTTCAACATGAAAGTGGTCGCTACAAGTTTCTCAATACTAAAAGCATTGAGAGGGAATTTTTTTCATCTTACATATGTTTTTAAATTTAAACCAATTAAAAGAAATATAATTGTCAAATTTTCATATTAAAAGTCCTGCTAGATTTGTATGACAAAAGCTGTTTCTCCTACTATCAAACGCTTCCAAATTTATAAGTAACACTTATAATATAGAAATTCGTCTAAAAGATTCTCCTGTGAGTAAACAGTGCAAATTTGAGAAGCTTTCAAACTGTTTCCATTCTCTTCGCCGACTTCACTTTCTTAAGTAGAAGTAATAAGATTAACTTCAAGAATGCTGAGTGCTCATTGCAAATATCCACCAAATTGCACATTTACATATACACATTTGGTGCAGATGCGCCATTTGTACTTATTGATGGTTCGTTGGAAGCACTCTGTTTGAAATCGTCTTATTCCCATATCTCATTTCTCAATTACATTTACTTAATAATGCAAATTGCTTAAGTAGACTTAATATCTTCCTTGAGATTAATGAATATCAAAAGTCGTTGCAAGTGTAGATATATTTAATATAAGTATAAATGTGTGTATGCACATTTATATGTAGTGTATACAAAATATAAATACATGTATAGCAAATAAATACTGCGAGTAAGTCTTAAAAGCGGAACTTCATCCTTGTGGAGTTTAATTTTAGATGATAGTAGTTCTTAGTCGTTTTCTGAGGCATTTTGACAAGCGTTACATTAAGAAAGAAGCACATCAATGAAGATATAAACAATAAACCTATCAGAACTATCTATAGCTCAGATTGAGAGAAATTTACATATATTGATTAGTCTATGCTATTTAGGTCTAACTTATAAGTTGGAAATCTGGCGTGAGTGTTGGCGCTGAACGTTTTTCAGAGCCTTCCAGGTTCCGATTTTGGGAACTGGGCTCACAAGGTTGACTTGGTTCCAAGTCTTATCACTTTTTAGGTCATTCGATTTTTACTTTTATGTATATATCTTAGAGTGTCTTATTGCAACTCAAAATTTCAATCAAACTATTTGCACAAATCTTTTCCTTGGTAAAAGCCGCCTGACAAACTGTTCACATCGTAAATAAATAGCCACCAAACAGACACAGATTAACCTCAAAATTCCCACATAAATAAAAAAAAGGTTCTATCAGACGTGGAACAAAAGTTTTATGAATTCGGTTCGATTTGAACTCGGGTAAAATTTTGCTTGTGGAAAGATTTTCATAGCTTATCTTTGCCGGCGAGCTTGTCAAGCTCTCTATTTCACTTCGTTATCTATCCGTTACGAGGTAGGCAGTCTAATTTCTCTCCACTGCGACACAGCACACGATGAGGAGTTTCCAGCTATACGTCATGAGTTTGAAGTGCCGTCCCATAGTTTCCTTATACCAAGTTGCTGATGAGTGCCCGCAAAGAATTGGACTGCAAATTAAGTAGCAAATCATTCGGCTGTATATGGTGATTGCAGCTTCTTGACATCGAACCTTTTTTGTGTTTATTGACATAGGTTTTTTGCGTTTTTCGCTACAATAAGATAGTGATCCGAGTTAATGCTAGGACCTCAGAACGTACGCACGTCTAAAACATTTTAAAGTGTCTTTTGTCTATAACAACATGATCGATGTCAGCCTTTGTTTTTACGAGGACATCAACCAGCTAGACAGCGGCATCTTCCCGAACATTCCAGGTGCATGTCCTTAAATTATTAACCTTAATGCGTTTGCCATGGTCGTCATCAAAAGGGAGGTTTCTCTTCCAAGGCAATTGTTTTGTTTTCATTGGAGCGTTTTTTACGTGGTGGGTCACAAACCCATCAAAAAACCCTAGTAAGGGATGGTTCGCCCTCTCACTTTAGCTCGACTTCAAACGGATGTTTTTTGGCTATGCAGACGATATTTGCATTAGGACCGGATTGTTTCTGGTCACTCCCACGTGAATGGAAGTCAGAGAGCTTGCCTCACTTGCTCCGCACATCCGCTTCTCCCCTTAATTCTATTAAAATAAATTATGAGCTGATCCTTATATATAATATATAGGGTTTTAGAATTTATTTAGTTGGACGTACTAAGATTATGTGAAACTATGGACTAAAGTGATGCCTGTTTCATAGAACTCAATCACTATAAATTCCTTAAGTAATGATATTTAGAGACATATGAGATATGTTTACTATTATGTGTAGAGATATCGAAAAATAAAAACTGAGTTGATAACAATGCTACTCTAATAAGCTCATTAAGTGATAGATAAAATTCAAAAGAGCAGCTACAAAAACAAGATGCAGTGTTGATCTACTTTAAGATGTGTAGGGAAAAGTGAGACAATATTCAAGACTTGAATATTTCGTAATAAACTGCTAGACAACTTTGGAACTGATTAATGCGTTTGTTTTATGCAACAATTGTTCGAGATTCACTGGTTTGGAAGAATATGGCAATAAAGGGAGACGGACAGTTTGGCTAATATGAATGCAGTTGTTTATGCAGATTTTGTACAATGATTTGTCAGTAACTGCGTCAACTTACGAGCATTTAAACAGCAAATAGTCGCAGTGCAGAACTCTCTCACTGAATGAAAAACTCACAGCTGTTAGAGATAACTACATTCCGTCTACGAATTTATTTGTTTAGCGAATGACTTTGGGGACATCTGTTTGATTATTGTGGCATTTTATAACTGCAACAACAAATCACTTATATGGCAGGCACCAGAGTATATGTACAAAGCAAACACTCGGAGCTGCTAGAATAACAAATTTCAAGCCGACTGATTTGGTGGAATTTCAGTTGTCAGTACATATATATGGGAGTTAGAAAATATGTAGACAGAATACTACTTGTATGAGAGATATCCCGCATACTTTAACGCTTTTGCATCGCTTTTGCTTGAAAAGTAAATAAAAAGTGAAGATTTGCGCAAAAGAAAGGCATAGCCATAGCATAGCACAAGCTTTATTGAAAATTAGCAACGAATAACAAGCTGCGACGACAAGCGTGAGATGTGGCGTAGCATATGCACCACTTGATATTTGTTGCTACTTTGGCAACCAACCGCTGAGGTGGAAGACTTTTTGTGTTGAATTCCCAAATGCAGCAGCAATTTTCATTAAAACACTTTGTTTGGCTTCTGCTCTGGTCACATATGTATATGTCAGTCGGTTGAATTGCTTGCTTTTTTGATGTTTATCAGCTCGCCATTGTGTACAGTATGCGGTTGAAAGGTTAGCTGGTTAGATTATTGTCAAAATGCTTGTCTCTTGCGTCGGTGCGTCGGTGCGTCGGTGCGACGGCTTTGGGGCGGCTAGCAGGCGCTTTGATTTGGTAGTGTATCTTTCTGACAGACGGTTGTCCTTCGATATACGCACTCACTTGCCTTGAGCAAAGCGCAGGGTCCCATTACCATGGGATTTGCGCTTTGAGGGTTCGCAGACCCATGACAATACATGTGTACGTATGATAACAAAATGATTCTCAACCAACGTAACGCAGTTAGTATTTAGAAAAAGAGGGAGGTGGATTAGAGAGTAGTATGAGGGAAACTAAATTACTAGAAGGAAGAGTGGCACATGTAAGTGCACACTAAGAGTTCTATAAATGATTCATGACTGTCGAAAGTAAGAGGATTAAAGTAGTGTGAAATGCACTTAAATCTTCCATTGAGGTTTTAGGCTGCAGCTCAGAATAATATGCTTGATTACAAGACTCAGATTTGGGGCTTCACATGTGTCCTAAGTTTCTGTCATAATCGTTCTTGTCGTAAGTCTCTTAAACTCTTTGTACTGGTCCAATAAGCTCTTGAACAAAATATACGATAGTCTATATCATGTCCAAGAACTAGACTAGTTCACTAATGGCTCTACAGCACACAAAAATCGCAAAACCTAAACATGAAATTGGTATCTCTTCGACTTATCGAGTTTAGTTTTGAATAAAAGTTCTGCTCGAGCTAAAAGTTGTCTCTCCAAGCTCCGAGTCTAACACGTGACTTCAAAAATATTCCTTGAGGAAGTAGTAGGTTAGGCTAGGTGAAACTGATAGGCGAATAAGCCACCCATAGTCCAGATGTGGTCATTTGCGATACCAGATGGAGTTCAGATGCTATGTCCAAGAGGAGTAGTCACCCTTCAGACTCTGCGATTTCACAATCGATACCTCTTCCAGTCTATCATGAATATCCTAGATGCTGACAGTGTTGTCTTGTCATGCAGAATAAGTGCACAGTGCTTCCCTGCTGCCCTGCTCTAGACATTTCCTGCAGTCTACTCGATCTGTCGGCGTCATCTGCCGCGCGTGTGTCGCCACCAGACTGTGACTATTTAGTATTTCGATTATGTTCGTACTGTCTTTTCTATCGAGTGCCAATAGGAATTTTGTGTACTTCCGACTTATGGTTTTTGCACATGACTTTTGCAGTTTTGCACTTAGCTCTCTCGTTCCATCGAGTTTTGACGTTCTCGGGTGTTAGCCGTACACCATTCTTGACAACCTCCTCCACTATTTCGTTGGTCTCGAAGTCTTTTGGCCTGACACCCAGTAAAAGTGAAGTTGCTTACTTCTGGCAACACTTTCCACAGCTGCCCTTCTTCCAAGACACTTTTAGCCGCGATAGGCGGTTACTGCCTTAATTATTGTTGCTTGACTGTCAACGTAGATGTTGATTCTGGAATTGTCTGCAGGTACGTTAGAGGACAGTTCTACAGCTGTGGCAATAGCAAAGGCCTCATCTTGATATATGTATATGCAGTGACTCGGCAACTTAAAAAGTCACCTTATGCCTAACTCTGGACAGTATATTTGCCGCTGAGGAAGCAGTGGTACACCTACAACAAAAAAAAAATATATATGATAACAAGACCCCTACCGCAAAAGCATTCATGATACGCCTCTCTTTCCTCATCCGATTTATTTTCTTTTCGCTGCGATGTTTCGAATTTTGTTTGAGGCAACATGTTGCCTTGCTGTTTGCCGCAAAAAGGCATGCACAATGTACACGATTGCGTTCTTCAATGTCACGGCCGTGCTCACACCTCAAAGCAAACACATACAAATATAAGCCTGCTGACGCGCTGACAAACTGACAAGGTGACGAATGAGTAAGTGACTTTCTATTGAAATTTCTGACTAAGACAGGAAATCTCAGGGCAACTGTTTTCTGCGCTTGGCTGGTGGTTTTGCGACTTTCGTGGCTTTGACGCTGCTAAACAATATGATTTTTTTCAGTCAGTGCCTTCCAAAAGTCGAGGGTGTCCTCCTGTAATGTAGCTAAATAAAATAAATTGGAAAAATTCTAAGAGAATTCAGCGGAAGAATGCAACTTTTAAGTATCTTATATACTTTTCCTTACTTTGCGCGAAAAATATAATTCTTTCTGAAAAGAATAGTGGCAGGGAGTTAAGCAAAAGGACAGATATGTCAATTTAACGCGTGCGCTTTTATTTCATTTTGATGAATATGTGTGCGTATGGGAAATAAATATTGTTTCGAAATAATGAAACATTGCTACGTCTGCAAAATGCTTGACAGTTAAATCTTCATTTGCCTGCTCTCCGATGCAGGCAAAGCCGTAGTCACAACATTTTGGCAGAAATTTTAATAATTGGCTCTCGACTCTGTTTTCTGAGCGCGCTGTTGAGCCCGTTGTGATATGCTTAATATGTGCGTTTATGTATCATACTGATATCTGTAGAGAAAGTGAGCTCCACATTGCATGTGTGTCGTTAAATTACATATGATGTTCACCATACACTAGATGACTGGATATCTATTATAAAGATATCCATTTCGAGGTTCCCTACTTTTTTAAAGCAAAAACACAGAAACTTCAAATTTAGGGTAGAATGTTTTATATTTATTTTTTAGAAGATTATCTCCTTCAAATCTTGGCCGCGACTACGTTTCAGGTGATCTATTAGTTGAGTCCAATTAGCGATGACTCATTCGAGCATTCCGACTGGTAACTGGCGAATGACACGCGTGATGTTTTGCTCCAAGGCCTCAATCGAAGCGAAATTAACCGCTTGGACTTTACAAATCCTCACAGAAAAAAGTCAACGGTGTGATATCATACTTTCTTGGTAGTCCAAAACGTTAAAATATCTGCTCACCGAAATGTTCTCTCAATAAATCTGTTGATTGATGCGATGTATGGGAAGTGGCACTGCCTTACCGGCCCACAAATCACACCAAACTTTTGTTGAAATGGCAGTACTTGAATTTCTGTAGACCCAAATGTGTCAATTTCGCTTGTTTGAATATCCATTGAGTCAGAATGGACCTCATCGCTAATCAAAATTTGGCTCGAAAACTTCGGATATTCTTGGAACTTTTCAAAAACCCATAGAGCAAAGTGATGTCGCTGGGGAAAGTAAAGCGGCTTCAGCTCTTACACAACGTAAAACTCGCCAAGCCGTTCCACACGTTAGACCAAGTTGATGCAAAAGGCAACATATCGATTTTTGACGGCTGCTATGTTTTCTTTCGAAAAAAATTCCTCTTTAACGGCAATATCAATCCCGATATCCATTGTAGTTTCTTTTTTCCATTCAATGATATATTTCTATAAAAATATGTGCTGAGCGGCATGTGTGAAGCCAAAACCAATAAGATGTTAGTACCGGAGATAGTTTGTTCTGACGGTTTAGGAAATTTTATAAAGATAATTTTAGGGGGTTTCTGGTACGTCTCTATCGACTTGTTTGGCTTGGAGTTGTCTTAATGGAACATCTTTTTTTTTCTAACGATCAAATCTAGCTCGTTATGGGCGTTTGATGGTCCAATTGTTGGTAATACAGGACCGAATTAAGACTTTGGTGGTAAGCAGCACCACATAGATAATGATTCCCTGTCAATCCCACCAAAAACATAGTCAAACGTTACTGACCGTCAATTTTGGCTTTGCTGCCGATTTTCGCTTGACGTGACTTACTCTTCACCAACAGTAATCATCCTCCAAAGAAGCTTGCCAGTTTTTCGTCTTTATCAAGGAAAATGTATAACATATGACCCAAGAGTCAAGCAAACATAAAACTTTTTGAGAAGTTTTTTAGTTTCAAATCTTGTTCTTTTAGTTTAATCGCATGCAAGGTATAGACCGCTGTTGTATTTCTTTTTACTAGACCTTTTATTAGAAAAAAGATATATTAAAGACAATAATAATTAAAATATACTTCTTCCCTTAAAAAGGTCATATCGAAATATATACCTGTTAATTACACCTGTTTTGTGTGAAACGCTGGAAAAAAAATTATTTTTAATTCTTTTATACTTTTTAGTTTTTTATATTTTTTTATGACAAATTTAAAATTAAAGACTTAATTTGATTTTATTCCTTGAATTGAACAATTTTCAAACCCAACAGCCTTTAAGAAGTAAATCCCACTAGCGGCAAGCAATTGACCCAAATGTGGACAAACCTTCACACACGCACTTTGTTACAGAGGCAAAAATCCAGACATGTTTACAGCCGAAAACATACTTTAAAATCGTATATGCGTCAGCAGTGTACTTCGAGAGATAAATATAATGGGCAGGCAGGATCGCACATTACGCACTGGTTAAGTGTTCGGCATTTATGGGTCTTAAATTATTATTGTGATAATCCTCCACACTTATTTACATTAAAATAACGTGTATGTGTGTGTTAAAATTAATTGAGTGTGTATGTGTGGATTGGCTGCTCGTAAAGGCAATAACAATTGAAAGAAGAAAAAATGTTAACTTCGGTTGCACCGAAGCTAAATACCCTTCACAGGTGCATTTCTGTTAGCAACTATGTGTTCAGTTTGTATGGAAGCTATATGCTATAGTAATTCGTTCTGAACAATTTTTTTGGAGATTATATTGTTACCTTAAGCAGTAATCCATGCCAAAATTCGTGAAGATACCACGTCAAATGTGAAAGTTTTCCATACAAGAACTTGGTTTCGATCGCTCAGTTTGTATGGCAGCTATATGCTATAGTTAACCGATCTGAACAATTTCTTCGGAGAATACATTGTTGCTTTAGAAAATAACCTGTGGCAACTTTTGTGAAAATACATTGTAAAATGTGAAAGTTGTATAGCAGGTATATGTTATAGTGGTCCGATATCGGAAGTTCCATAGATGACAGTTTCTTGAAGAGAAAATGGCCTTTACAAAATTTCAAAAGCATATCTTAAAAACTGAGGGACTAGTTCGTATATGTACAGAAAAAACACTTTTCCCCACCCTAATGGTGGACCGAAAAATATTGTAATATATGGGTTAAAATACTCTTTGCGAAAAAATCTTGTTTTTGTGTCACCCTAATGCATATTGAAGTAGACCGAAAAAAAAAATTTAGATTTTATTATTTAAAATTTCAGATTTTATACAAAAATGGCATACCTTTTGAACCTTTTAGAAAAAAATTCGTTGTTTTGACCCACTCTAATGAATATTAAGGTGTACCGAAAAAAATTTAGAATTTATATTGGGTTTAAATTACTGTTTTCGTAAAGAAATGCCATAAATTTTGAACTTTTTGGACCCACCCTAGCGTATGTATATTAAGTTGGAACTTAAAAATTTAGTAGTCATGGGTTGAAATGACAGTTTTCATAAAAATGTGTCGTTCCTTTTGGAATTGAAAATTAAGTTAAATATGTGGATATTTTTTTTGGCTCACTCTAATGTATATTTATAATGCTATATATAAACCTACATATATATGCATATACCAATATCTATATTCTCATTTTTTTATATCGAAAATGTATAATTTTAAGCCATTGATTTGATATTAGTAATTTTTTTTTTGGCTCACCCTAATGCATATTTAGTATTTTATATACAGTTATCTATATCTATATTCAAATTTTTTTTTTATCGAAAATGTATAATTTTAACCCATAAATGCGTTTTGATATATTTTCGGCTCACTCTAATGTAAATTTATAATGCTATATATAAACCTACATCTACATACTAAATTTTTTATCGAAAATATTTAATTTTAAACGTATTTAAAGTGTTCAATACATGACATTTAACACGCCATAAAATATGTTCCAACAAAATAAATAAATTTGCGTTAGGGTGAGCCAAAAAAATACTAAAAATATGTTTATTTTTTGTAAATATAAAATATATTTATTTTTTTTGAAAACATATTTTATGTTGTGTTAAATGTCATGTATTGAACACTTTAAATAAGCACGCAGTACATATACACACATACTTATACATCAGCGTATGGTGTGAAGTTTTTATGGCATTGTTAGAATTTATTACACTACAGGGCAATAAGTGTTTCCTCGCCACAATTTCGTATTAAATTTTACTGCTTGTGAACGAGTATAATAAAAGTGTGAAAAATATTAAAAGTTAAAAAATCAAAATAAAAACATATAAAAAATGCATAACAATCGCAGGGCCATAAGGGAAAGGTATAAAAAGTTTTAAATTAAATTTGCCATGAAAGCAATTTTAATCGGCTTAACTGCTAAACGTGTGTGCGTAAATTTAATGAAGGGTTCTGGCCAAAATCTGCGAATTCAATTTATGCAAGCCACTGGTGCGTATGAGTAACATGGAAAGCATGCACGAACAGTGTACAACAGGTTGACAACAACAACAACAAATGCAAATACGCACTGCATATAAATAAGAAATATGTAGTCAGTAGAAAAGGGACAGAGAGCCAATGTGTTTTAACGTGAAAAGTAGAAAAGGGACAGTAATAACTTAAATAGCTCCGGAAAAAATCGGTATCCTGGCGTGCCTTTCGACTGCGCATTGACAAATGAATTTTTCCCTTTCTGCAATTGAACTGATTCACTGCGTACTTATTTACACACAGTTGCACTTGTTTGTATTTAAGAGACATGCGAGCGTAAATATCCTGCCTTTAGTTGAATAATTTATGATGTTGGTGTGTACAATTTGAAGAATGGGCAATATCAAACGAAGTCTGGCGTCAGCACGTACCGTATACTCCACATATATGAATATATTTTAAATACAACTACATTAACATAAATTTATATTTTAGTGAGTTCGTATAATTTACATTTACAATATTAAGTCATATACAGTTTAAAACGATCAGTCATTACTTACATTCCTGCTTCCGTTAGATTACACGATAGCATGCTGTAACCGCTTGAGATCCTTTCTTCGATTTCTTCGTTTGCTGCTAATAATTGATTAATGATGTTGACTCAGCGCTTATTCGCTTCTATTTCGTACAAATCATGAAAAATTAAAATTTGTAACCAAATATGTGTGAAGATGCGCATAGCAAGATGATGTAATATATTACAGTATTACATAAATTCGAGCTTTTTGACTTCAAGGTTTAATTCAGGATAATAAATTATTTGGCTGTCAAGGTTTCGTGTCACTGGTTTGCTGTTCATTTGCTTTCGTACATGATTATTGAGATTTAATTGCCTCTATGCTTGTTTATAGCAATAACGAATCGAAATTGTAAGTGTTTTTGTAAGCATAATAAATCTACAGATTAATATAAATTTACAGATTTCTCATTACTAATTCAGAGTGTAGCACTAAAAGTTGATAGCAGGAAGTACTAGTATATACAATATACATTTACCACAGTATTGTTAACAGTGTTATTTATGGAATTAATATACTTAAGCCAACAAGTTTTCCTGTCTTCGAAACACTTTTCATAAGTACGTTTTTGGACTGCCTTCAGCTCCTTCACGAATTTTGTGTTATTGCTCGATCGACTGAAAACGGGTTCCATGGAGTGGCAATTTCAGTTTGAGGAACAAGTAAAAAGAAAAAAATCTGGTGAATACAGTGGTTAATCGATGGTATTCATTGCGTTTTTGGCTTTGAAATCGGACACAATCCTGGCACAGTGCGAAAAACTCAGCTTTATCGGGACGTGTCGAGCAAGCAAGCGTTTAATACCCAAAATATTCACCAAAATCATTCGAACTGACTCGCGAGAGTTGTCAAGCTCTCTTGCCATCTCTTTAACACTTGCTTGACGATTTTCAAATAACATATCCTTAATTTTTTTTTAATATTTTCATCAATTGAAAAAGTCATCCAGAATGTCTTCAACAATCTCTCAACCGTTTTTGAAGACTTAGTATCACTCGTAAGGTTGTGGTTTAGAATTCCGATTCCGCACACGAAACTTGGTCAGAATGGCAAAAAAAAAAAAAAAAAATATAAAAATGAAAGCTGTCCACATTAAATTGATATTATATTTGGGTCCAGTACCAATTTCGCGCAATTTGTTTTTCAAAATTGGAATGTTTATTTAAGAATGTACAATAGTATTACTCAAAATATATGAAAATTATTGCCTCATGTCTAGGCGCGAAATCCGGGCATGGGTTTTGTCAGTCGCTGGCTTCAATTTGATGAATGATTGCCTGTAGTTCCCCTATAATGTTTTCACAAGGCTTTGGAAACTCATAATACAGCACGACCTTCTAGTCCCATCAAATGCAGAATATTGGCTTGACAACATGAACGTTGATTTGGCTAGTTGGCCATGTATATGTGATGATGCAATAAATATTGTGTTTAGGATTGCCATAATGAATAAAGTTTTCATCACTACCAAAAATCCGATAAATAATCTACTTATTTTTCTAGCTAGGTCGTTCTTCGTAGGATTCCAAATCACCACTTTTAAATCCGACAAACCACTTTTGCCACGTTTGCGTAGTAAGAGCATATTCACCATAAACTTGTACAAAAATATGATGACTTTTGGCTGAGATACCTTTCATATTAGAAGAGCAAAAAATGATTCCCCGTAAAATATTTTTTCCAGCATCAAATTCGAATTTAACATAAAATATGTTTTCAATGAAAAAATATATATATAGATATTATATAATATATGTAAGTTTGTATGACAGCTATTTCCTATAATAACCCAATATCGGCTGCTCCCACAAATGAATAGTTCCTTGGTGAGAATAGGAAGTATAGAAAATTTCAGACTGATATTTCAAAAACTGAGTTACTGGTTGACATATAGACTAGATAATGATCTGGAGGAACAATAACCATGAAAATGAAGCTTAAAAAAATTTAGCTATTTTTATGGCATACCTCTTTAAAGGCATATTGGATACCTAATTTACAATTAAAAGACTCGTAGAGTAAATTCATTGAAAGGAGGAAATCTAAAGTTAATTGAGAAAGCAAATGAGAACGTGGCTTAACCAAAACTAGAATTTATTAAATGGATCAAAAATATGGACACTGCTATAAATTTATAAAATTGGAATTTCGGTTTATTCATTTCCTTAGTTTTTCCCAATGTAAGAAAACAACAACAACAAATACAGTTGGTTTAAGTTGAGTTAAACACGTTGATACCGACAGCACGATGAGTGATTTCCTACTTAGATTACTTGAACTATTTGATTTGCTTGAGCATGGGAAGTGCTGCTGTTCATTCGACAATAAATAGTTTACATGAGGTCATCTTGCGATAATGGTGATACTGGCGATGTTACAATTGAGAAAAAATTTTCAGAAAGCGCCTGCTAATCTGATGTCGAAGTCGACATTGAGCTAACTATTTTATTATTGTTATCACTAGGGAGCAAAAACTATTTCAAGAATCTAGTATTAACCAGTATTTGGGACAATTCAATGAAAGCGTAAGGTGCCAAGTAAAATTTTCTATAATAAATGAAGCTTCATAATTTTTCTGTGCTAAATGTGTTTTTATGAAAGTATTAACTTCAAATAGACAGAGTTAGATGCATTAAGTGTAAAATATGGTTAAATTTTTAGAATGCTCAAAATTACTTGAAAGTACATGTAACGGAGTTCATGCAATACTTTTGATCGCAATAATTTCAATAGTTGCCATTTGATCTTTCATTGTATAATATTCCATACATTTCTTTCGAATTTTATTAAGATACTATCGTCCATATAATATTTCACGTGCAATTCAACTAAACTCATATTATACAAATTCAAGGACAACATTGCAGTGTGCAAATAAATTCATTTAAGCACCACGCCACACAACCAACAAGTGTTTGTATACAAAAAAAAAAAAATAAAATAAAATACAAAAAAAATAAAAAACACACACATTGATATTTGCCCAAAAGATTATTCAACTCACATATCCACCCATTTATACACACACACACATTTATATAGGAATATTTATTGGCATACAAAAGCTCTTTCAAGCTGCACGCCTGCTCGTAGGCGGACACTTGACACAAATTTACGAGTAGGCTAATTGCCATACGAGCCTTTGCGCTTCTTATACCAACTTTTATTAGCTAGAAATGCGAAACTGCGAAGCAAACACACTTCTGCAAACAAGCATATATAAATATAGCCGAAAGGCAATGCCATTTGCTTGCTTTCACTCAAACTTTTCATTGCTGTCCGCCTGCGGTGTCATATAATAAACTACCAGCATAACAATAAGCGAAGCGCCTCCAAATACGATATCACCTATCCACATGTATACATACATATATACAAACGCACATTGATATTTGAACTTTTACTTCATGCATTTATTTTCTGGACTGTGAATGGGTAATCAAAAGTTTTTCGCACAAACTTTATTTTCACAATTAAATAGTTCTCGAAAAGTGGTAAGAACAATTTATTTCGGTGAACAAAACAAGAAACCGAGACACATCGAAACGGCAGACATATTAAATTCCTAGTGTATGGAGATAACAAAAATCTTGCAACAAAAATCTAAACCCAAGATTTTACTTCAAATTTTTGCTTGAAATGTGATAAGCGTTCAGACTGTTTGTGTGTGTGTGTTTAAGATGAACATTGATATCGCCGCAAACCACAAAAGAAAAATATATGTGAGAAATAGCAATATTTACTCGGACGTTAAATTGCCGAGTTGCTAAAACAAGTGAGCATACGCACAATGATACACTTCAATTGCCGCTGACTGCTCTGGCTGATTTGCTGAAGTGCTTATTAGCATGTAATTCATGTAGTGCCTGCGGAGCTTACCGCAGCTTACCGCAGCTTACTTGTTTGCTGTCGTTTTTCCAAACTTTTGGCGCAAAAAGTTTGCCAGAACAATTGAGTGGGACTTTTGTTTAAAGAATTGTTGTATGGTATGTATTCGGATGAGTGACGAAAAACATTCAATTATCTGCAAAAGCTATGAAACGAAATAATTTTTTTATGAAACGAAATACATATTTTTCAAGTAATTGGAAGAGAGTTGTGGTTATAGTAAAAAAAACGAGAACTCGCAAACGGAGAACCTTTCCGGTACAATTAAGGGCTCATACTTGGAGAGACTTCCCTAGAAAGGTCTAATAATGTATATTTAACGAAACTAAGCGAAAAACTAACTATTCGAAATTTTGTTACCTACCCTAATATATATCTGATATACAAGGATGAATATTTTTATACAAATCCATTTCTTTCAAATTATATATAGCTAAAGTTATGCTACTTCAAGTGTATTGAGCACTCATAATGTACACCGTGTAGTATGAGTAACATATATGTTAGATAGAGCTCATACTTGGAGTGCGTTGCGTAGAGGTGTCTAAGAACCTGGTTTTTAAAGAACCAAGCGAGAAACTAAATACTCTTTTTTTTTTACCTACCCTAGTATATATTAGGGTGGGTCTTATATATAAGGGGGGTCAAATATATAGATATCATATTATATATATGTAGATTTTAATAATTTTTTCAGAAATGCATTGCTTTAAAATAGTACACGGTTAAAAAATGCATCAAGTATACCAAGGGCTCATACGGTACACCGTGTCGCATGAGTAACATATACTTTATGCAATAAATTTGAAGAATTTTTTTGCTGCAAAAACCGAAAATTCCCTTCGTTCCTTGTCAGCTAAAAAATATTTAACTTGGTTAGCAACGGACATATACGGTATATATATATAATATACGTTATGTTAATAAACGATTTAATTGAGCTTTGACACAACTTGGATGAAGTACTCATGGAAGACGATGGAGGGGCAATAGACATATGTTAGAATTTTGAAACATTTTCTATACTTTAAATAGCTTTTTACCGTATTCAGCCTGTACGCAGTCTTCATTCTATATACTATTCTAGCACTCTACCCTCTGACCTGTTTTCATATTCGGCTATGGATAATGATTATAGATAATAGGTTTATAGCCGACCTGTCATAAATAGGTGAGACTTAGCCGCTTATAAAGTACTTCACACCAAACTGGTTGACATGGAGGTCTTGATTGACTTATAAATCGACTGAACTTTTATCTTTGACTTTTGAGAAATATATTGACAACGAGTAATGGCAAAAACTTCAATAATTTCTGGGAAATGTAGTAGTTTCATCAACAAAGAAATAATTTAACAAGTAACAAAACATTAATCTTTACTTGGCATTTTTTTGTTGTTTGAAACGAACTACTAAATTTGA